>NW_015165234.1:4198157-4198366 GCF_001447785.1 Gekko japonicus
GTAACCTTCAGGCAAGTTAGGTAATTCTTCAGTATCATTACCCACGTGGTCCATCTCTCGGGGTGTGCCAAGTCGAAGGCAGCGATACCCTCGTGGAAGGTCCCTGCGGTGGCGGCGGCGGCTCCCGAGGATGAGGCGTTGGATGAGGTAGACATCACGACGTTTGCGCTTGTCCGCTCTTTCGGTTGTGGAGCCGAGGAGATGAGGCA
>NW_015165234.1:4198471-4261995 GCF_001447785.1 Gekko japonicus
GAGGCCGAGCGGTTGCGGTGCGCTGCGCTGGGACGCGGAGAGGAAGAGGCGAACGCGGTGCTCGGCCGAGGGTTGACGGAGCGAGGTGCTGAGCGATGGAGCGATGATCCCGGCGGCGGCAGGCGGCGGCGGTGACGATCGGTGCTCGGTGCTGCAGGGTCTCCTCTGGGTCTCTTCAAGAGAGGTAGAATCCCACCTTCGTCGCCAGTGAAAAGTACTCAGAACGAAGAGTGATTTCAGCAAGAGTACTTTATTTAGTGAAGAACGAGACGAGGATTCCCGGCACGCAGGCCGGTATATATGTCCAGAAACCCACCACCAAAACACACCCCCTAGTGACCCTATAGGTTATTTACAGTGGCCGAGAGTCCCATTGGCTCTCGGCCGCGGACCTGGCCCTCTGGTTGGTGCGGGCTAGGATCCGCTCCACTATTGTTCTGCAGGAACGAAGCTTTGGGCATGTGCTTGACCGCATGGCCCAACGGTCACGCACGTGGTAATGGCGGATACATTACACCCTCCCTCTTCTCCTGCCTCCTCCTGGCTGAATGAGGGCTGGAAGTGGGGCGGGCCGGAAGCAGGGGGCAGGGCTTTATCATGTGCCCCGCCCCCTGCACCTCACCCGGGGGAACTGCGTTCCCCCGCGTTCCCCCCTGAAATGACCTCTGCCTACAGTGATTGTATCAATAGCTTCCCACTCTCTCTTCATACTCTTTGGGGTGGCAGTAGTTAAGGGGGCATTTTGGCCTGTAGCAGCAGTGGGATGGGGTGGGGTGGGGTGGAGAGGAGAGGAAGTCATCCCCTTCTGGCTGAAAGTGTTCCATCAGTGGAAATACTTGGCAGGATCCAAACCAAAGTATATTACTGTCTTGGTTTTAAAGATATTACTCTTGTTTATTATTTCTTATCTGGTTTATCAACATTAATCTGCATCCTCAAAACCTCTTCGTACTCTTGTCTCCCTACAAACGCCTTCTTTACATTCTGTGCAGTCTTCTATTGGGGTTCTACAGTTTTCATGTCTCATTCCTGAACTTTGTGTATTCTGCCCTGTTGGGCACAATGGCAATGGGGTCAGTCCCTCACTCTGCTGCTCAGCCACCTGCCCCCAGAGTCAGAACAAGCAGCCATGCCCAAGAGTCAGAATACCATATGGCTCCCCATGTGACCAATTGCAATTCTAGCCCGTGTCTGCCCCTATGTGTGGGAAGAAGGACCTTGCAGTTCTGGACTAGGCAGCAGCTTTGATTTATTGCTAGGGGGTGTTGTAGGACCAGCTGGGTCATAAAGTGTCCCCACTGTGGTTTATGGCCATCAGTCACATTAGTGTTGCACAGAAGAATTGCAGGCAGTTCAGTCTGTTCTCTTCTCCAAGTCTCTCAGATGAGCTCGAGACTTTTATTTGCTGTGCAGTTTTTTTCCTTTGGTAGTGGCATGCTGTTTGGTCATATGTCATTCTTTAAATGCATGGAAAGCATGAGGCACTTTCATGAGTCAAAGTACAGTGAAACAAGATGTATAGGCAGAACTGAAGTGCCTGACCTTGGTACTTCATGCTCTTCGCTCTGCCTGGGAACCTGCTCCCATTGGCTCAGCTCCATCAGGGGGTCCCACTTTGAACGCAGTGTATTTTCCCCTCTCCTGCCCATTGGGTTAGCTCTAATACAGAATGTATGCACAGATTACCTGCCTTTACTGTCTTCAATAAACTTGATCCTTCTGAAGGAATGTTGTTGGGACTGATGGCTGTGGGACTCTGACAGTTAATGAATCTAATGCTCTGGTACAGACTACAGTGTATCTGAATATTCATAATATATGTCAGTGGAGTGTAGTTGTTAGAATGTTGGATTAGGATCTGCTAGACCTGGTTTCCGATACCCACTCTGGCATGAAGCTCCCTGGGTAGGCTGGCAACCCCTGTGAGCTTCTGGGGGCAGGACTGGATGTTGCATTATGTCACGTGATGCCATGCCAAGACATTGAGACACTTTAGAGTTTAGGAGGATTGCTTGAATGTCTCAGGGTCGCATGATGCCACTTTCACCCAAATGTCTCCAACTGCTGTGCTGGACAGCGTGGCAGACCAGGGGCAGAGGGTCGGAGGTTTCCCCCTATAGTGGGCTACTTGGTCCCTCTATAACTGGGTGACCTTAGGCCACCCTCTTTCAATCTAGCCTGTCTTAGTCTACAGAGTTATTGTGAAGAACAAAGAGGAGAACCATATAAGCTGCCTTGAGGTCCTGGGAGGAAGGGTGGGATAAAAATGTTCTAAATAAATAAATTCAGTTCTTTATCAGTCCCTAGATTGATAAAGTGGGCATGCAGTATGTAGATCGTGGCTTTTCCAAAGGAGTTTCCTGCTGCCGTAGCTCTCATGCTCCCCAGATGATGGGTTCAAGCCTCCTCCCTGGAGTAGTGATGGGCACAAAGTGGGAATCTTCAATGTGGGGGGGGGGGGAATCAGCAGAAATCACTCTCTTCCTTTGCCCATGGAAAACAGTCAAGGCACTGAGTGCTAACATTTATTTATTTATTGGGTTTCTATCCCGCCCTCCCTGCGAACGGGCTCAGGGTGGCTTACATTTAAAGACACTATGTGCCAGACTACATAAAACCTATAAAACCAGATAAAACAAGATAAAACAACCATATCATTACAATTAAAGTGCTCAACATAAAAATGATCTTCCAATCACATTGAAGATGGCATCCTGTAGATGGACACACGTCCCAATTCAGCCGTATCTGTCTCGTACGTTACTGTGGCTCGATCTCCATATGGGCCAACCAACTAGTTGGTGGTAGTGGTGGGCGGCTCCTAACTAAATGCCTGGTGGAAGAGCTCCGTCTTGCAGGCCCTGCAGAACTGTACAAGGTCCCACAGGGTCCTGATCTCCTCCGGGAGCTCATTCCACCAGGTAGGAGCCGTCACCAAAAAGGCCCTAGCCCTGGTAGCAGTGAGACTGCCCTCTTTGGGGCCTGGAATCACTAGCCGGTGTTGTGCCGCAGACCGTAGTGCTCTCTGGGGTATGTGTGGGGAAAGGCGGTCCTTCAGGTATGTCGGACCCTGGCCATAAAGGGCTTTAAAGGTAAGTACCAGCACCTTGAAGTGAACTCGGTATGCTATTGGCAGCCAGTGCAGTGCATTCAGCGCAGGCCAGATGTGTTCCCATCTAGGGAGACCCATCAAAAGCCTGGCCGCTGCATTCTGCCCTAGCTGCAGCTTCCGGATTTGCGACAAGGGCAGCCCCCTGTAGAGAGCGTTACAGTAGTCCAATCTCAAGGTGACCATCGCATGGATCACTGTAGCCAGGTCATCGTGGTCGAGGAAGGCAACCAACTGCCGAATCAGCCGGAGGTGGTAAAAGGCCAATTTAGCAGTGGCTGCCATCTGGGCATCCATAGTTAAGGAGGGATCCAGGAGCACTCCCAAACTCCTCACCACAGGCGCTGGCACCAATGGTGCCCCATTGAAGATTGGGAGAGGGATCCCTGTCCCCAAACCACCCCGACTCAGGCACAGGACCTCCGTCTTTGCCGGGTTAAGTTTCAGCAGGCTCAGTCTGAGCCAACCAGTCACGGCTTGCAATGCCCGGTTCAGATCTTCCGGGCTGGAGTTCGACCGGCTGCCCAACATCAGATAGAGCTGGGTGTCATCTGCGTACTGGTGACACCCCAGCCCATACCTCCAGATAATCTGGGCAAGGGGGCGCATATAGATGTTAAACAATAACGGGGAAAGCACTGCCCCCTGAGGCACACCGCACTCAGGCGAATGTCTCTGGGACTGTTGTTCCCCTAGCACCACCCTTTGTCCCCGACCCTGGAGGAAAGAAGCAAGCCATTGTAAGGCAAGCCCCTGTATCCCCACATCGGCGAGGTGGTGGGTCAGCACTGCCGACAGGTCTAACAACAACAGTGCTGCCGAACTGCCCCGATCCAGATCCCTCCAGAGGTCATCCGTAAGGGCAACCAGTGCTGTCTCCATACTATGTCCCGGGTGAAAGCTGGACTGGAAATGGTCTAGGATGGAAGCATCATCCAGGAAGCCCTGCAACTGTATCGCCACAGCCCTCTCAATTAATTTGCCCAAATAGGGCAAATTGGAAACTGGCCGATAGTTGGCCAATTCGGCTGGATCCAGAGTTGTTTTTTTCAAGAGGGGACGGACCATTGCTTCAGAGAGGGACTTGTTGACAATCTCCCTTAGGGCACCTTGAAACCCCTCATGGCTCGTTTTAATGAGCCAGGAAGGGCACGGATCAAGGCTGCATGTGGTTGGGCGTACAGACGCGAGCAAACTGTCGACTTCCTCCAGGCTGAGTGGGCTGAAACTGTCCAAACCTGGAGTCGAAGACATGCAAGGGGCCTCAAATTCACACTGTATCAACTGTGGCGGGGAGGTCATGGCGGAGCACCAAGACTTTATTCACAAAATAGCTCACAAATGCCTCACAGCCAATGTCCAATTCCCTAACATTTTGTTTGCCCTGTGGCAGAGCTGTTAATGACCGAATCATTCTAAAGAATTGGGCTGGGCGTGAGCTAGCAGATGCAATCGAAGCCGCATAGAACTCTCTCTTAGCGGCCTTGACTGCCATCTCATAGGCTCTCATAAACATCCTATAAGATGTTCTTGATGCCTCGTCGCGAGCATGACACCACCATCTCTCTAGCCATCTCAGCTCTCGCTTCATAAGCTGCAGCTCCTGGGTGTACCAGGGAGCCAGCCTAGAGCGGGAGTGCAGAGGGCACCAGGGAGTGATCTTGTTGATGGCTGTAGAGAGTCGGCTATGCCAATTCTCCACAAGCTCATCCAACGACTCACCAGTGGGCCTCGGGTCCCGCAGAGCCATTTGAAACCATACTGGGTCCATTTGGCTCTGTGGGCGAGCTAAAATCTGCTCTCCGCCTAAACAGGGTCAGGCTGGAACATTCAGGGCCTTCAGGGCATAGTGGTCCGACCATGGTACTGCCAAAGAAGTAATTGGGTCCACTGTCATCCCAGCCACAAAAATCAAATTGAGCGTGTGTCCGGCCTGGTGCGTGGGGATCGTTACAAATTGGGAGAGTCCCAGCACCGCCATGAATGACACTAGGTCCACTGCCTGATTGGAAGCTGCGTCATCGACATGGACGTTGAAATCACCGAAGACCAACAGCTTGGGGTGCTCCAGCACCCAGCCTTATACGGCCTCCATCAGGGACGGCAGGCTATTGGCTGGTGGACAAAGGAAGAATGCAGAAGTGAGTACCTGAGGTAGGATAGATAATATTTGCATTTCTGAAATGTCCCCCCCCAACCCAGGCCAGCTGGGGCTCTGAGGGCTGCACATGCAAGTGTAATCCCCTAGCTAGGAATGGAATGAGCCAGGAAGGGGTGGAGCCTCTAGATGCAGAAGGGTGCAGACAGTGTGGAAAGCAGAGGAGGGAAGCAAGACTGTCCTGCTGGGGAGCTTGAGCATTAATTATAGGTTCTTAATACCTTGTTTAAGGTAATCATGATTTATAGATAGAAGCTGGTAAGGGAGGGAGACTTTTGTTTTAGATCATACATTTTAGAATTATTACCTAACTAGGAATAAGGCCTGTTGTGGAAATAAATGAAAGGAGCTCTAGAAAGAGGCTCTGGGAGAGTGCCAAGGCTTTGGGCACTCAGTGTCAATGTGCTGTGGTGACCTCAGCAGGGTATAATGACACAGAGTCCACCATTTTCTCCAGAGGAACTGATCTCTGCTACCTGAAGAGCAGTTGTAATTTTGAGTGATCTCCAGCCCTCACCTGGAGATTGGCAACAATTGTTATCCAGGAAGAAATGGCTGGTTTGGAGGGTGGAGTCTATGGCATTGTACCTGTCTGAGGTCCCACCCCTCCTCAAACCTCACCCACTCCTGGCTCCACCCCTCAAATCTCCATGAATTTCCCAACCTGGAGTTGGCAACCCTATCTCCTTCCAAGCCAAGCATCAACCTGCCATTATCTGCCCCTCTGATTTCAGCTTTCCATCTCCTCCCCCCTCTCTCCTGGAGATCAGTTGTAATTCTGAGTGATTTCCACCCCTCTCCTGAGATTGGCAACAGTGGTTCCCCAGGAGGGAATGGTTGGCTGGGAGAGTGGAGTCTATGACATTGTACCTGCCTGAGGTCCCACCCCTCCTCAAACCTCACCCTCTCCAGGTTCCAGCCCTCAAATCTCCAGGAATTTCCCACCTGGAGTTGGCAACCCTATCTCCTTCCCAGCCAATCATCAACCTGCCTTTACTTCCCCCTCACTCTTCAGCTTTCCATTCCCCCCCCAGACACACCTGCAGCCTCTTCCTTTCTCTAAAGCCCTGACTGCCACAGAGTCCACCATTTTCTCCAGGGGAACTGATCTCTGCCATCTGGAGAAGAGTTGTAATTCTGAGTGATCGCCAGCCCTCACCTGGAAATTGGCAACAATGGTTTCCCAGAAGGAAAAGTAGTCTTTCTTTGCAATGGGGACCAAAGCAACTTACATCATTCTCCTCTCCCCCTTTTGACTTGCACAACAACGCTGTGAATTAGGTTAGGCTGAAAGTCTGTGACTGGTCCAAAATCACCCACTCAGCCTCTACAGCAAAGACCTGGATATAGCAGACCCTGCTCTGAAGCATTGACTGCTACACCTAGGGCAGCCAACCTCCAAGTGGAGCCTGAAGATCACCAGGTATCATAACTTATCTCCAGGCAACAGATCTCTCCCCCTCGGAGAAAATAACTGCTTTGGAAGTTGGGCTGTATGGCATTCTATTCAGCTGAGGCCTCTCCCTTCCCCAAGTCCTGGCTCTACCAGAAAATCTCCAGGAATCTCCCTACCTGGAGCTGGCAACCCTTGTCAGGACTGGCCCCAATGAGTTCCTCACAAAGGCCTGCAAAGGGTTTCCTTCCTTTGTCTGAACCCAGCTTGATTGCCTACCATGGCGAAACAGGCTCCAGTTTACAACTCAGCTGTTTGCCTCCCACCCTCGTCCCATGGGCGTATCTCACTCCTTAAATTCGCTGCCACCACTCACGAAATCGTCACTGCCTTTTTAGAGGGATAGTGGTCTCACTGGTTGAATCTCCCTATCTGGAGATGGAATCCCCAATCTTTGGGAGTTCCCTTGAAAGTTGGCAACCGAAGGGTCTGGCCTTTCCTTGCTTCCCTGGGCTATCCCCTCCCTTTGGTATTGTGCAGAGCAAGGAAGACTATGTGGTCAGAGCACGACACAGATTATTAGCCCAAATAAAAGAATTTATTTAAGTATTTACACAGTTATGGACTGGAGCACACACACACTATAGGAGTAAGCACACAGTATGAACCAACAGGACATAAGTCAACAGCGGTTAAACGCAATCCTCTTTCCCTACACACAATACTCTCTACCTCTGGAGGTTGTGGGCTCAGGATAGGATCATTCCTTGGACTGGCCTGTGGCTATACTTCAGCCTCTCTCTCTTGCCCAAGAGAGCATGGAAACTTCCATTCATTCCCCAGTCCAGCCAACTGTGGAGTGGCTGAATTTCTGCTGCCTCCCAGGGATGAAGACTGCCTTGGGACAATCCCTGTTTTCCTGCCCTTTTTGGCCTTGGGGCAGCTGGGAACTGTAGGCCAGCAGATGAGGAAGCCCCATTCAACCCAGTGAGTAATACCTCTGCAGGCCCCTCTCTGGAACTACAGCTCAATTAAACTTTATGGGGGAATATTTTAAACAAATAACCACAGCCATTTTATAAACACAGGTAACTGCCATTTCGTTACATGTACCAACAGCCACTGAGGGGAAAGTTAGTCCCACACAGGAGGCAAGCAGGAAAAGCGTCTTCATCATGAGAAAGCCGTTTGCCAGTAATTCTGACAGGGCACAGTGGCTGAAGGGGGAGTGGGCAGGGAAGAGGAGCAGACCCAGCACCCGGCAAATGGCATGTGAGTACTCTTGAGTGGTGACTGACAGGCCAATGGCTGAGGGAGTGCATGGAACGTTGCCACTCTAAAACAGAATTATATATAAGTAGAGATGGGGAGTTCATTTGGGACCTTCATCTTGGAAGCTGGCACATACAGAGTTCAGCTGGAGAATTCTTGGGCCACTAACAAGAGGAAAGAGATGGACTTTGTGGGTGACAAGCTGTGAAGGAAGGAAAAGTTAATTGTTTGGACCAGGGCTTTTTTTGAGGGGGGGAATGCACCGTAACAGAGTTCTGGAACTTCTTTGACAAAATGCTTTTTAAAATGTTTAAAAGTTCATGAATTTTCAGTATGCAGATTGAAAACTTCATTTCCCTCTTGAGAGTTCTGACACCTCTTTTTATTTGTTTTTTATTTAAACTTTCAAAGATTACTGTTGTATTGCGTTACTAAGATCAGTGTTTTTGTTACATGATATGATGTTAAGCAAAAAGTAAAAATGTTTTATTCCCTTTGAATTATTGCAAGATTCATTCCAAATTCTGCCCCACAGAATCTACAAGATGAGGTTACGTGTTGCCTTGATGCTGTTTTGAAATGACGGCAGAGTGCAATGTACAGTGAAGGTGAGGAGTTAAAGTGATTTGAAGCAAGTGACTTGGAGGATACATGGCCTCAGGCACATCTTCCCCAAGCTTAATCCCTCCCCTAGAGTAGGGTTGCCAGCCCCCAGGCCAGTGGGGGAAAGCCCTGACTCCAAGCCACGGCCACCCCTCCCTCCCCTCCTGCAGAGATTTAAAGGGCTTCAGCTGATCGGTGAAGAGCATATGGCCTGTCAATCAGCTGGAGGGCTCTTTAAATCTTTCAGCGGGAAGGAAGGGGGCTGTCTTTTTGTGAGCAGGGAGAGAGGGTCTTTTTGTGAGCGGGGTAGGGGGCCATTGTGCATGGGGCTGATTTCCCGCGGCGATTTGCCTCTTGGGATTCAGGCCTGCATCGCTGCCCTGCTTGCTGCGGGGCTTGCAGTGAGTGGGACGGCAGTGTGGGCTTGAATCCCATGTGGCAAACTACCGCTGGGAAATCAGCCCCGCATGCCATAGCCCCCATCCAGCTTGCAAAAAGACCCTTTAAAGCATCTTCTTGCGAGTAGAGCTGCAGCAAGGCACAACCCCTCTCCCTCCCTGCTGAAAGATTTAAAGGACCCCAGCTGATTGACAGGCCACATGCTCCTCCCCGATCAGCTGAATCCCTTTAAATCTTTGCAGGAGGGGAGGGAGGCGGCGGCCGTGGCTTGGGATTGGGGCTTGGGGTGTTCCCACCCACCCTGGAATGCCCTCTCAAATCCCCCCGCCAGAGACACGAGAGGACCTGGCAACCCTACCTCAGAGCCCTTAAAGACTGAGTCGATGGGGCTTGGGGCTAGAGCCTGTGTCCCCTCCTTCCCACAGAGGCTAATTCTCTGAGCCCAGTTTCTACCCTACTCCTTGTAGAACCCTTTTAGCTGTGACAGGAAATACCCCTTTGCCACTGTTTACTTATCTGACTTGTGTCCCACCGTTTCGAATTGGTCCAGAGCAACTTGTACCAGTTATTTCCCAAATGCAAACATTTCTGTCTCCAAGGCTTCACTGTTTATTTAATTAAATTATTTTGGGGAACAGAAAGGCCAAGTGACATTTAAAAATAACATAAAATTTATTTTAAAAGTTAGCCTTAATTTCAATGCCGTGTCAAATACCCTTCACAAATACATGACACACATCAAAACAGAGATCCCTTCAGGCAGCCATCTGCTCCATAGCTGTTTGTTCAAGAAGAGGTGCACAGTAGGCTGAGCAACACTCAGTCCTAGGTGTGGTGGTACGACAGTGATAGTGTCTCTGGAACTCTGCCCAGAGGTTAGTGTAGATCTTCATCTAAGGTCCTGTAATATTCCTCCGGCAGCAGAATTAAAGGACCAAAAGAGTGAGGAAGGGTTCCCAAATATTAGCTCTGGAGAACACCCTTCCCCTCAAATCAGGTCCCTCCCCCCTTCAACCATGACACCTTGTCATGGATTCCCACCTTTTAGATTTCTAGCCTGTCCCATTTGAAGGACTAAAGCAACGATTGCAAGCTAACTACAAACATTAGTCTGTAATATTAAAAAATATTGCATATTAGCCACTGAAAACCAGCCTGAAGTATTTACAGTGTACTGAAAAATATACAGCTTTAGACTGGAGTGAGTATCCAGAGAAACACTCAAATGAGTAGCTGTGTTAGTCATTAGCAGCGGGGGGGGGAGGAGCTCAGTGGCATTTTGAAGACTAACGATTTTGTGAGTCAGCGCTCACTTCATCAGATGAACTGGAGTGTAAAGCCATCAGGCCAACCTCTTTGCAACTGGCCTGATGGATTTACACTCTAATACAGTGGGCCCTGACTCACAAGACCTTGTGCTGGAATAAATTTTGTTAGTGCTGCTGGCCTCCTGTTTTATTCCAGGAGAATAGAATTTCACAGTTAACGGAATGACACCTATTGCAGTGTATTACTTGGCTTGAGTGTTTTAATTACTGCTTTGTGTTGGGAGAAAATGTGTTCCCACACACCCCCTCCCTGTGGTTCGTTTCCTCTGTATGTGTTGCCTTCTTACCCAAGGCAGAAAGTGCAATGGAAACGCTGAACGCTGGCTAGAGACACTCCAAGCAAAGGTCTCTCTTATATTGGTTTATACTAAAAGGCTCAGTATTCAGCGTTTACCTGGCAAGAAGAACAGCAAGACGCTGTATCACCTGACACACAATACACATTTATTTCAATAACTATGGATAGCATGCAACTAAGCAAAGAGATCTCTTTGGGTTGGCTCCAAATAGCCCAGGAGGGTCCTGAGTTTTCAGAGGCCAACGAGGTTCTGCTGGAGAGCCACCCGTATTTATACCAAATGGATCAAAAGGGTTTCCGTACTAATTGGATTTGCAGTTAAAATTTAACACCTGGAAATTGAAGTTGTGTTTGAGTAAAATTGGTTTTCCTCCCTTGGTCTCACATGACAAGAGGTTACATTCCATTGGATCAATACAGGGTCATTGTTTTTGTCCAGGTGTTCCCCAATCATGGGAAATAACAGTGCCTTGATGTTTATCAGAGAGATGAAAGCAGGGTAGGAAATTGGGGGTACTGACAAGTTTCACATCTGTGGAGTTTGCCAATTTTCCAAATGGTCATATATCTCCTTGCCTAGGAAATTGGAGTAATGGCCAGTCCCACATCAGTGATTTTCCTGGGAAATGGAATGTTTTTACCTCCTTGGAATGCTTTTTACATCCTTGCATGTGTGTCCAAGAAAGAGGTCCTTCTGGGAAACAAAGGGGCTTGTAAACAGAATCACGGGCTTTTATTCAAACAGGCCTAGCAAGGGCAGAGAGAGAAATATGTATACTATTTTGGTTCATTTTAGACCCAAACTTTCTATATTTCTGAAAATTCTTTCCACACTTTGGAATGCATATATCGTGTTTTTCAATGATTAGGTGATCTGAAAGAGCCACTGAGAAGCAGGATAGGCAACAAACACACCAGTAGGTAGATAATGATTTTTATTACGGTGTAGGTACGTTCAAGATGAGTCCTAATGGGAAAGGACAGAGGCAATGGAAGACAAATATAGAGTTGAGTTTACTGTATTTTGCTGGATATTGAATGATGAGGCAACAGTAAAGCTCTAGCATTGTACTCCTTCAACTGTCAGCTAATTTACACATTCTTCAGCCTATGACTTATTATAGGGTATTTATGAGATATTACAGAGGCCATCAACCTTTTAGAATTAAAGAGCAAACTACATTAAAATTCAAAGCAACAAAGAGTTCAACAAACAGCCAGTTTAAGAAAGCCCATTGGCATAACATTACTGATAACACATATGTTTCTGCAGTCCAAACACTGTTGTGAGTCCTTTTTGGAGTACCCTACACAATTGTTCTACGCACAATGGCAAAAATCTACATGTTTTGCACTTCAGTTATTGTCAAGTGTTCATGTTGGTCCTTTCCCTTTCTATAAAGCATGAAGCCCTTTAGTCCCACAAGAATCTTTGCCCACCATTCCCTTCACATACAGTTATTTGGACCTCTGACCTCCCCCTCCAATACACCTTAATTTAAAAAGTTTCGTTTTCTTTTTCAAAGAGCCATATTTGATTCTGTACTGAGATACATTTGGCTCTGGAGCACTACATTACAGACCCCTGGGTTTTTACCAAGGGCTCCATTTACAGGTCAGAAGTCACATATCTTAGAAGAACAGGCCCTCCTTAACTTTTCTTTCATGTTCAAGAAATGTGCTGGATAGCTTGAGAACAATACTTGAACTATGATGTTTGGCGCTCTTCTTGTTTCTTGAGTCCTGGAGGTAGCTAGCTTTGGCTTCTTCTCCCGTTCTGTGCCTGCAGAGCATGAGCTATATACCAACCGTTGTGAGTCTCAGAGATATCTCCCTTCCTATCTCCCAGGCTATGGAAATACATAGTTTCATTTTGATAGGCAATGAGAATGTTTGTTTGATCCATTTTAATTTGCATGTACGAGGCTGGGCCAAGTTCAACTCCATGGGAACAGTATTCATCATGCAACTGGGAGAAGGATTTAGTGAACTCATTTCTAACAAAACAGGATTATTTCTCTCCTTTGATAATGCAGTATTTAACCAATAGGCACATGTGTGCATCCATGCACAAGGCCTGGGGTTTCTGCTATGTAATCAGAGAACTGAATTCTCCCAAATCTAACAATAAAGGATATAGTCTGGTTTATTTTCTATTAAACATTATGTTTTGCTGTGGATTATGGCGATGGATTGACTGAATAAATCTAAAGGAAATTTCATTTTGTTTGGGCAGGGAAAGCTACAATTAACATGAGGCAACTGCTGAAAACAGTGTGCCCCTATTGTATCTTATCCAAGAAACCGAGGACAGCATACATTTCCTTCCTGTTTTATCCTTATAGCAACCCTTTGAGGGGGTTAAACTGTGAGACAGCACAGGGCCCAAGATTGCCCAGTGACTGTCACACTGAGTTATACAGGTAGACAGTGCAGTCCTAAGCAGGTTATAGGGCTCTTTTTGTAGAAAAAGCCCAGCAGGAACTCTTTACCATAATAGGCCACACCCAACAGCAGAACTCATTAGCATCTTAGGACACACCCCTGACAACACAGCTCATTAGCATATTAGGCCACCCCCCACATGTTACCAGAAGTGTGGTCATCCAGCCACACCCACCTTTTGCTTGTTATTCTGTTTACCTTGTTTGTTGTCAAAACCCAGGGCCTTTTTTATAGCAGGAACTCCTTTGCATGTTAGGCCACACACCCCTAATGTAGCCAATCCTAATGAGTTTCTGCTGTTGGGTGTGGCCTATTATGCTAATGAGTTCCTGCTGGGCGTGGCCAACTTGGGAGCCAGCCGGAACTCCGTTCCTGTGCATTCATTCCTTCCCAAAAATAGCCCTGGTTATAACCTTCTTAGCTCATTGACTTCAGTTGACTTAGAAGGCTGTACTTCTGGTTGGGATTTCATTGAGAATGAACTCCCTATAATATGCAGCATCACTTCCATGCAGAGCCACTTATCCAGTGTCCAGTACCATCCCACAATGGGTTTCTCCCACAGCAAATGCTGTGGAACAAAGGTGTGGAAACATATGATAGCATCAGGACACAGAGAAATCAGTCCTACATTTTACAGGGCACTGGTAGTGTGGATTTGATTAGGGACTGTGCTTTGGTGCCAGTCCCATGTAAAGTATAGCATGTATTTTTGTAGTTAAGAAACTTTTAATATTTAATTTTTGTACTAAACATAAAGTCCATTAAAGTTACTGAAAATACTAGCCTGGAAAACTGTACTCAACATGGTCCATATTTCTTTCTGTTGTTCCAGTTGAAAAATGGAATATTTGTATTAGGAATTCACCCTATGAGAGAATTCATCATAATAATGCCCTTGATACTCTGTGAAGACACCATGCAAAGATGTTCTCAATGAACTGCATAACTAAGCGATGCAATATTATTAATTAATTAATTAATTAATTAACTGAGTTAACACTTAACAGAGGCTGACAAAGGACAAACACCTGTGAACTAGTTTTGTTCAGAATGCTAGCATGTAGGATTAATCTCGCTGTTAGAACATATGGATGTTCAAGACATTGGAGAAATCCAGCAGTCAAATTCTGTCCAAGAGAGCTCACATTATAAATTTAGATAATTGTGTCTTCTTTGTCTGTATTATAATTCAGAGGATGCTGGGCTCAAATTGCTGTGAGGGAGACATTGGGCAAAAGTAATGGATAAAACTCTGTAAAAAGTATTGAAAACATCACTTCAAAGGTCTTTATTATTAATATGTTCCTTTATTGTTGTATCTATCTATGTTTTTATCCGACCACATGACCATGGAAATGTCTTCGGACAGCGCTGGCTCTTCGGCTTTGAAACGGAGATGAGCACCGCAACCCTAGAGTCGGATTCGACTAGCTTTTGAGCAAGGGAAACTTTACCTTTTTTTCTCCAAAGAACTCGGGGATGAGTACACTGTTTTCTGTTTTATACTGTCTACAGCCCTATGAGGCAAGTTAGGCTGAGAGCAAATACCAGCCCAGTTTCACCTGGTGAGCTTCATGGCCAAGTGGGAAGCTGAACCAAGATGTCTCCAGTCCTAGTTTGAATCTCTAACTACTATACCACAACCCACTCATCTTCCTTAGGTTTTGTAACATGAGATATTGGCTTGAGCTCAGTAGGAAAGGATTTCTGTCAAATGACAGGGATTTCTGTCAGGTCTTCCCCCTTCTTTTCCATTCCGCTACAGCCCCAAATTCCCACCAAAGTGCAGCTCCAGGGACACAGGCAACCACCAGGAACAACATGAGCTGGTGTTTTGCAGTGGCAGATGGGAACTGGCAAAGGTTGCCCCCCCCCCCCTTCACAGAAATCCTCTGCTGGATTCAAGTCTTTCTTTACAAATTTCTATTGCTTTAATTTATTCTAATCTTTTTGGATTGATATGTACCATTCAAATTATCTTTTGATTTTAGTTTTTATTGCAGCAGGAGCGTACAGACGGAGGTAGGATTAAAAGGCCAAAGGAAAACACCAGTCTGTGTAGATCTAGTAGATGACCTAGAGAATGACTTCTCCAAAGGAAGGACAAATATTAATCTGAGGCCACTGTCTTTTCAGATATTTCTAGAAAGCTTTTATAAGACAATAAAAACAGGAGCTATAGTTCCATTTTCTTTGAAGCTGATTTTTTTTAATTCAGCGAATCTGAATCAGTGCTACTATAAACATGCTGATTATTCAGCAAGAACACTTTGCAAAAGTATCTGACAGCACTCACATGAAGATATAAATCTGCCAGTATTAATTCCATAACTGAAAATACAGTGGGAGATGCGACAGATGATATCAATCATTTGGGGATCATGCGGCTATTTCAAAAGATAAGGAAAGCCAGGAAAAAAACTAGAGAATTATTTACTTAGGGATTTGGAGGGGTGTCTTTATTTTTAATAGTATGCATCTGGGCCACGTGAACAAGATCTGAGACTTGGTGTGTGTGTGTGGGAGGATATGTTGCAAGAGACTGTTCTGGGATGCTATTTATTGTGAAACCAAGATCTTGATCTTCAGAGGCAAGTCGCATGTTGCCTCCAAATGGGAGTGTCCATGCTGGCTGGGAACTAGGATCTTGCTGGACTCCAGGATATTTCTATCTCAATTTTGGAGGCTCTCAAGTGGTATTGGGAGACCTCTAGTTACCTCAGAACCTCCCAGGAGGAAAGAACTGGGGTTGGGACCATGTAAGTCATAGGGTACAAGTAAGAATGTTTCCCAGAGATGTTCCATCAAATAACCAGTTTGATATACATTAGAAAACTTTTGGATGCTCAGGGTTCCGCTATATTTTTAAGGATGTTGTTAAAATATTATTATATAGCTGATTCATTTCATCTGTTTATTTTAAATATTTATATTCCAACTCCTCTTTACAAACTCAAGGTGTCTAACATAATAGTCCAAAGTTGCACTTCATAAGAGTCCAACAAGTTAAAACCAATATACGAACAGAGTTAAAAGCCAATACACAGTTAAAAATACAGCCTAAAAATAATTTACTCTACAGCAAATGCCCTCTGGAATTGGATAGTCTTACATGGCTTCCTAAATGTAGTAAGTGAAGGCATCCACTGCACAGAGAGAATGCTTGTTGTCCAGGGCTTTTTTTCTTGGGGAATGCACCGAAATGGAGTTCTGGAACCTCTTCAACAAAATTATTTTTAAAATATTTAAAAGTTGACGAGTTTTCAGTATACAGATTGAAAACTTCATTTCCCTCTTGAGAGTTCCAGCACCTCTTTTTCAAAAAAAGAAAAAAGCAAGCCCTAGTTGTGACCTAATTATTGCTAAACAGACTGTTCTAGGTGAGGGTGAGGAATGCATCTGGTGCATGGGAGTATACTGGGAGATGTGGTCTGAGAGTTATGAGGATCCTAGGCAGTGAAGTACTTTACAGATGATAACCACCGCATTGAATTGGGCTCAGAAGCAAACAGGCAACCAAGGCAGCCCTGGTGTTGGGGTCCATGCTCCCAAAAGATGGCACTGACCAGCAGTCTAGCTGCAGCATTCTGCAGTAGCTGCAGCCTCCAAACACTCTGCAAGGGTAGCTCCAAGTAGAGAACATTGCAATAGTCCAATCTAGATGTTACTAAGGCATGGATCACTGTGGCCAGATCTGAGGCTGTGATCAGACGGGCAAGTTGTTTCGATGTTATGGTGGCTCCGTACCAGATTTGAAGTGCATGACCAGATGACAACATCTGCCTCCCATCCCTCAGTTGCCCCCCCCTGACTTTCCCAGCATTGGGTAAAGTCTGATGTTTATGACTGAACATATCTCACTGTGGATTTCCGGGCATCTGATCTCTTTCTTGTGCGCTCAAGCTGCTTGGTGAGGTCCGACGCTCCCAGTCCCCAGCTGCCATTTTTTTGCAGTTAGTGATGTGCACATAACTGCATATCCACTCCTAGTGAATAAGCAGTTATGTGCATGTGCACATTAGTTTGTTTTTTGTTTTTTAAAAGAAGCTGCCTGCCGGCCCCCTCTGTGGTGACCATGCAGCGGTGGTCTGGATGGTTGACCGTGGGGTGAGGCAGGAATAGGGTGGTGTGTCTGGTCGCACCTCTCCAGAACAAAGAGCTCCTGAGAAATTAGAGGTACGGCCTGACCGTGCCAGAGCCTGCCGCCTCACTGGACCAGGAATGGATGCAGTTGACACACCAGTGGAAGCTGGGCAAAAGCACTCTGAACTGCCACAGCCACCTGGCTTTCTAAGGTGACTGTTGTGTTGAATAGCACTCCGAGGCTGCAAACCTGGTTTTTCAAGGAGAGGATAACTCCATCCAGTACAAGAGAGATCTCAAATCCTTGATCTGCCTTTCTTTTAACCCAGAGAACTGACTGCTGTCTTGTCAGGATTAAGTTTCAGCTTGTTGACCCTCATCCAGCCCATTACTGACGCCAAGCACTAGTTCAGAACATTAACAGCATCCTTAGAAGTAGGTGGGAAAGAAAGGAACAGTTGGATATCATCCACATATTGGTGACACTGCAAACCAACACCCCTGATGACCTTTCCTAGTGCCTTCACATAGATATTAATTAGCATGGGATAAGATCAAACCCTGCAGAACCCCATGGGGCAGAGCAGGAATTCCCCACTACTACCCTCTTAGATTGTCCTCCCAGATAGGATTCAGATCACTGTAACATGGTGAGAGGACGTCCTTGCTGTAAGCATGTCTCTTAGAGGACTAAGTGTTAGAGCACTGAATGATGGGAAGGCAGGTCAAGGCTGCGAGAAAGCAAGCAAGCAAAAGAGCGCTTTAGTGGAGAGGGGTCATTCTGAACACACGTGTACTAAAAAGAATAATCTTCACCAGTAAGTGACCTTGCTGTCCTACTTTCTGGTCAATATGTGTGCACTAGAAGAGGCATGAGGCATAGCACCCTTGCTTTGTAAACATGTGTACAAGCAACAAGCCATTCTAAAAACCAGCAAAAATGGTGACTCTATAGCAGCCCCCGCCCTAGGCAGGTGTGTGTTGTAATCTACTTTGAGGTCCCTCCCAACTCATGGCTTGCCAGCTCCAGGTTAGGGCATACCTGGAGATGGGGGTGGGTGGACCCGTGGGTGGGCCCCCTGAGGAGGACAGGGTTTGGGGTCTAATGCCATAGAGACCAACTTCCAAAGTGGCCGTTTTCTCCATGTGAACTGATCTCCATTGCCTTCAGATAAATTGTAATAGTGGGGGATCTCCAGCCACCACCTGGAGGTTGGCAACCATACCAAGGCTTGCAGGCCTGTGCCCTAACTAACTTTAATTACTGGAATGGCTTGTGTACTGGATGATCATACCAACTATAGATAATTTTATTAAAATATGGTTTTGTTTTAATTGAGTCAAGCAGTCTTACTAGGCATTGCTGCCATCCTTTGATCTTACTGGCCACCTGATCCAATTTAAGCTCTGCATATGCATCTTGGCTCTGAGTGGCCCCTCCTAATGGCTGCCCCCCACCTGCTTTTTTCCTGTAAGTAACCCTTGAGGAGATTTTGTTTCATTTGTCTGAAGAAGTGTGCTTTGAATAAACCCGTGTTGGTCTTAAAGTTGCCATTGGACTCAAACTTTGTTGGGCATTGTAACTGACATCATTTTCATATGTGAGGCTAAAAGGATGTGTTGTAGGTTATAAAACAGAAGGGCAGTTTAATGTACATTTTCACCAATGCAAATTTTTCAATCATTTTATAAGACCTATTTAAGACAAAGCTAGTTTAAGTGTAGGAGCTGCAGTGGCTCAAGTGATTAAGACGCTGAACTGCAGGCTGTGGAAGGTCGGTAGTTCAGCAGTTCGAGACCCGGGTGTCGCATGACGGAGTGAGCTCCCATCTCTAGTTCCAGCTCCTAGCAGTTCAAAAGCAGGAAATTGCAAGTAGATAAATAGGTACCGCTTCAGTGGGAAGGTAACAGCTTTCCGTGCGCCTTGGTGTTTAGTCATGCCGGCCACATGACCACGGAAACGTCTTTGGACAGCGCTGGCTCTTTGGCTTTGAAACGGAGATGAGCACCGCAACCCTAGAGTCAGATTCGACTGGCTTTCGAGCAAGGGAACCTTTACCTTTACCTTTTTAGCTTAAGCGTAATGCATCAGTAACAAGAGGGTTTTTACAAAAAATGCTATTAGCAACCCCACTTATGGCTGTAATACCCTTCAAGTTGAGTTTATCTTCCCCCCACACCGCTCAACAAATTGTTAGATAAATTCCATGTTAAGATAAATGTGGAACAAGTAATCATTGCTAGATAATTGGGCTCAGACCTAATAAATGGCATTGATTCTTCATTTCTAAAGCCAGCCAAACTTTTTAGTGGAATGATATGCGTAAAATATCTGTCAGTCACTCCAGAAAAGAAATCACAGTCCTTTCTATTCATTCTCTCTTGTTAGCTTTCAGTACCTCCTAATAATAATATTTGTAAAACAAAAGACGCAGTGCTTGTATCAAGGATGTATTTCATAAGGAAACAAAAGTACTTTTTTTGCCCAAATGCACTTACATGAAATTTTACTAAAACATAATGGAAAGTACTGGCACATTTATTCAATAATATTATGATGAGTGACAAGTGGAAAGCAGACACCAAAGGTACAAATATCCATCTTCGGGAAAATAAACATTTCCAAAGGGGCTGGTGCTGAATGAGTGAGAAAACATACCTGCTTACCTTGGAGAAATAGGCTTTCCCATCTCCTGTTGATTTTCTGATCTTAATTTTCTGAAGGAATGTTAGAAGCATTTCCAGACTGGCTATTCTTTCTACTTTTTAATTTGCTACCTTTGAAGTTGAATACAGCAGCAAGGTAACTATTCAAGGAACATGACTAAAAACTCCCTGGAGTTGGGTCTATATGCACAGTTTTGCAAGACCTGTTAACAGATTCTTTTAAGGCAAGGGCAATGATGGATTTATGGAAAATTCCACTGGCAAAACATTCTGATGTTTGGGTAAGGAACTTTTCTCCTCAAGGTGTCCATTTTCTCATTATTCAAATGCTTATCTTGTTCTGTGGGTTGAACATATACATTATTATTGATTTTGTTGTTATTAATGTGCCCAACATGGCGCTAGCTAATGTACTTGTCTGCTACTGGTGGCAGCAGGATCCAAAAATTATATAAACCAAAAACTCAAGACTGTATCCTTTTATTCTGGATTAATCAATGGGAAGTAATGATCATTTTCTGATTTGTGCACAAACTGCTATTGAAAAAGCAACTCTTGGCTCCTTGGAAGAAGGCAGAATGACCATCCCTAAAAATAAATAAATAAAATTTGTCTTGTGATTTGGATTTGCCGCTTTTCATTTGTCAACTAGCTGTGGTTCCCTTGTTTGCTTGCTGCGAGTTCTGGAATGGACTAGAATGATAGTGGAAACCCCGGTAGTACGACTGATGTGGCCTTACAATTGACCACAATGACGAGATGGCTTAATCTGAGTCAGAGCGGAGTGCCATCCCCTAGCCCTGCTGCTGTGGGGCATCTTGCCATGGCCCAGTATTCAGCCTCTATTCAAATGAAAACTGAGCCCTCACTCTCAACCCTCCTGGGCTGTGGTCAGACTGGCAGCTTGGAGTGATATGGTGCCGCCTGTAATTGTAGCACTTTGAAGTATTTTTTTTTTGAAACCCCCAAGGGGGTATTTTTATTATTTTTCATAAGACTATAAACTACAACGAAAGATATGGGGGGGGGGGACTACAACTAGGGATAAAGGAAAGCTACCCACACTAATTAAAAACCCAAGAGTAGGAGATCATTTCCATGTTAATCTAAATGTAAGTAATACAAGTGTTAGTAACACAATATACTTGTGATGTTCTTGTTTTGCACAGCTTCTATATTAGTAAATTAGTTTTTGTGAGAGTACTTCTTGAGCATCTTCTTTACTTCAAAGAGCGATTTATAGAGTCCTTCTGCCCTTACTTCGGTTTTCTATCTCTAAAGTCATGTACAGTTTTCGATGCTCCCACTCCCGCACCCGCTTCACCTACAGAGTCCTCGTCCATTCCAGAAGTAGCAGAGTCACTTGACTTGGTTTCTTCATCTTTAAGTTCTTCCTCTGGCCCTAGCTGACGTCTCAAAAATTCCTTAGCTTTAAAGATGGAGTCAATCTTCTCTCTTTTATCATTGATTTTAAAGATGACACCTTCAGGGATCGCCCACCGGTACTGAATTCCATTAGTTTGAAGAAAAGAGATTGAATCCTTGTCGCTTTTCCTATTTTGACGTATTTCAAATGGAATGTCTTTTAAAGTCTTCCCACATTTCAGTGGATTTGCCAAAGTTGCCTTTAATATAGCATCTCTGGTCTGTCTTCTTGTAAATCTAACCACAATCTCTCCAGGCAGGCTATTTTTTTAATGTAATTGGAGTATGCCCGATAGGCAGCCTCCATGTCTTTTACTATCTCATCCACTGATAAGCCTGTTACTGGAGCAATAATCTCACCCAGAGCCTTCTTCAGATCTTCTTTTTCAGTTTCAGGCACTCCCTGAAATCTGAGAATCATATTACCTTTTTCCATTTGGAGCTGTAACAAACGGGTTTCCTGAAGTTTTTGTGTTGTTTCCACATCTGTCACTCTTTTCTTCATTTTCTTGTTTGTGGTGTCCATCTCTGTAATTTTCTCAGTTGCATGCTCCACTTTCTTTTCCATTTTTGCCAGCTGACGCTGCTGTGAAGCAAAGTTTTGGTTTAGTGTGGCCAGTTTCTGGTTAATACCACCAGCTTCAGCATATCCGCTAACAACTTCATGACGTCTGCTCCCTCTTCCGGTCTTGGACTCTGGCTGCCTGGTTTCGGTTTAAACTTTCCTCGGGAAGCTGCCATGTTCCTCTTTGTTTACGCTTTCAAACCACTTTGCCAGGGCTCAAAAGACTTGTCGTTTCCCTATCGGAACTCAAGTAAGTCTCTCAGAATAATCCCGCTGTTTATCCCCCCCTACCCCCTTCGTTGCATTAATCTGTCCATGCACTTAAGATGCGTCCCTCCTTGCGCTCCGCTTTTCCCACGAAGGGGTACTCTGTTTTATCAAAATAGTCTGTTTATTTCGAACTCACGTTCATTGTTGGTTGTATCTCAGACCTCGCTCTCTCATTCATTATTCCACTTGCTCTCCTGTGCTTGTCCTGGTCGAATTAGCTTGTACCCAAAGGTCACTCAGCGGTAGGACCATCATGGCGGAGGGAAGCCTCTATTTTCTGGCATCAAGCCATCGAAGAGGCTAACCCTCAAAAGTCCTCTGGCCTGGAGCCCATCACAAGGGCTCCGTGGGGGTGCCACTTGAGGTAGCACCCCTCCATGCTGCTGGTGTGCTAGTCGCCTCCCCACTGGCTGGGGAGAGCGACCGCCATCACCAACCCACAAACTGGAAGTCCCAGCACTTTGAAGTATTGTGGGGTATACCAACCAGACAGCACATCCTGCTAGGGTCACCTGCACGACTGTCCCATGGGCACTCATCCATATTACTGTAGTACCTCAGCCACGGAGCAGTCTGCCCAGTCATTTTGTAAAAATGCAGGTGAGTGTGTGCACATATACGCATATAGGCAGAAACTCCAAACACCCCCCCCCCCAGTGTTGGAAACGGAATTGCAGGTTCAGGCTGCCAATCCATTTTGCGTGCACTCTCCCACATTCAGACATCTGGCCGCACACGATGAATGTGCAGGGAACTGAAAACACCACATGTTATGTGGTGCCTATTTACTCCATTTCCAACTCGTCGTATGATGGGGTGAGTATGACCGGGGAACGGCTGACAGATGTGGCTGTGAAACCAAGCCCATTTAATCCGTTTGTGAAGAGCAACTATATTGGGCCAAACTGCCGGTCCGAACACAGCCCTGGTCAGCAACAGGGCTAAGCCACTCTTGACAGGAACACTGTCTGATTTAGGAAGAGCAACAATTCAGCATAACTGATACTGCTATCACAGAAGGCAGCCAGCTCTGCAGTATTGTCACTGGCAGTGCTGTTTAAACAATGAACTAAAATATATTAAGGGTAATTGATTAATCTTGGTTGCATGTATAAGATAGCTGATAGTTAGGGCATTGTAGGAATCATCTACTGCTTTGGGGAGGGTGGAGTGTTACTCTTGTGGTTATTGTGGTGTGATTCTGTCTGTCTCTGTCTCTTTTGTTGCCAATGACTGCACTGTTTGGTTAGAGCATATGCAGCTGATGCTGTGGCAGTATGTTTGTTTTAAAAATCTCTTTCTTTTGGTTATTGTTATGCAGTCAGCTGAAAAACTGAGATAGGGCTGTGTGTTTTGTAAGACTACATGAATACTAATTGAAAGCAAGAGAGAAATCTTCATAATATATGCCCCCCCCTCATTTGTGGCTACAACCATTCAAACAAAATCAGTGTAAAATGCTTATAAGTTTTTTTTTAAAAAAAACTAATAATGAAGTTTTAAAGCAAAGTTTTACCTTTTAAAAAAATAATGCACCTTTTGTAGTGGTAAGAGCTTTAATAAAGGTTTTTTCTTTCACACAAATCCTTTTTATTTTCCTTTAGCCTTTCTTCTGGTTATAATGGTTTAATGTAGTTTTCTTTCCCAGTGGCCATCGGAACAGAACTTTGTAATGGAAAATGAGGCTTTCAAACAAAACAATGAGGCTGCACTTTTAGCATGGATAAACCAAGTTATTTTGTCGAGTGGAACCTTCTGCTAAATCTATTATCTGAAGGCACTTTTTGTAATGGGAACTGAACTGTTGACTTAAGGATAGCACTACTGGCTAAATTAGGGGATATTCAAAGTAAACCTCTTGCTGTATCTCTAAACCAGTGATTCAGAGTGCTGTGGAAAACATTTGAAAAGTTAAGCCACCATGTTGGATGCATCAAAGGAGTGAGGCCATGTAATACTCTTTCTGCCAATATCTGGGCAGTGATATCCTGCAACATAAGAATTACTCAGCACACATACAGACAATCAAGTGTATATGTACACGGAAGCCTTGTTCACATGTTATACTGAGTGCACGTACATCTTGCATGAATGTGTGTTCATCTGTTTGTCTAAAGAGCCAATGCGCATTCATTTTGCATTTGAAACCAGAAACCAATGCCTGGATAAATGTGGGGCTTGTATAAAATGTTCAGCTGTACGTGTGTTGAACATAATGTGAGAATTACTCAATGCACATATTAAAAAAATTAAGGTACATTGTGCACGGATTGTATGGGTGTTCACTGTAACTTGTAAACAGGACTATAGTCATTACTTAAAGAGGGGAAAAGGGAAGGGTGCGTGCTAGGAAGTGTTGTTAAATAGGCTACCCTGGGAGAAATGTAGTGTTGGAGGACTCTGCTTCAGATCACCCAAGTTCAAATCTCCACTGTGCCATGAGGTTCACCTAACCTACCTCACAGGATTGTTGCGAAGCTACACTGGCAGAAGGGAGGCTGATGTATGCTGCCCTTGGGGCAGAGTGGGAAAAATGTACTAAATATTAACACTCACATGTTGTGGCTGTACGGTGGGGTTAATGCAATCAGGGTCCATGTCTTGTTGGGGCCATTTTCCCATTCCTAATACCATGCCTCTCCTCCTCCACATAGGAAAGAGTAACAGTCCAGTAGCACCTTAAAGACTAACAAAATTTGTGGCCACATGACCACAGAAACATCTTCGGACAGCACTGGCTCTTCGGCTTTGAAACGGAGATGAGCACCGCAACCCTAGAGTCGGACTCGACTGGCTTTCGAGCAAGGGAACCTTTACCTTTACCTTTTTATGAGCTTTCAAGAGTCACTGCTCACATCTTCAGATACTGAAGAATATCTTCAAATATCTAAAAAAGTGAGCCGTGTCTCACGAAAGCTCATACCCTACCACAAATTTTGTTAGTCTTTAAGGTGCTACTGGACTCTTACTCTTTTCTACTGCTACAGGGAGCATAACATAGCTACCTCTCCACAGACTATTT
This sequence comes from Gekko japonicus, assembly GCF_001447785.1. Lineage (NCBI taxonomy): Eukaryota > Metazoa > Chordata > Lepidosauria > Squamata > Gekkonidae > Gekko > Gekko japonicus. The sequence continues at coordinate 4,223,512 of NW_015165234.1, forward strand.
GACTTGTGCAAGGGCCAAGCACTGCATTTGTCACCATTACCAGGCTGCTGCAATTATTCTGGCAGCTGTGCAGTATCTTGGTAACATCATGACTCATAATGTTGCTCTAATCCGGCCCCGCACAAGACAGCCCAGCATGTCTGGTGGGGGCGGTGTTTGCCTCCTCATGAGGAGGGTAATCAGGCAGACTGCGGTGGAGCTTCTGCTCCAATAGGGGGAGCGGAGCCTGGCAGCCTTAATAGGCTTGCTCCGCTGTCCTCGCAGTCAGTTGATTGCCTCGTGCTCGGCCCACCCACCCGCCCTGTATGTATTGTGAGCATAAGCTGGTTGCCCTGTTTCACGGGGAACTGGGTAGGAATTTTTTGGTTCCATTCTCGCATTGGCTATTGAGATGGAGTCTTTTTCACCTACCCTGCACTGCGGTCAGTGGATTGAGGAATTGGTTTGGGATGGTGCCTAGGGGCTAGTTTGTTAGGGCAGAATTAGGTTAAAATACAGTACAGCGGCCGCAAGCACCACTTAATAACCCCGGGTGTGGGAAGAGGGGTCTGCTCGACCAGCCTTGTAGCCGTGCGGCCTGGGTGAGGCTTGCAGACCGCCTATGGGGATGGTCATGACGGAGACTCAGCACTAGCCATGCGATGGTGCTTGAGGGCTCCTGAGGGCGCATCCCAATTTTGGCTCGGCCGGGATTGCAAGCGACTTATGGTTGGCTCCAACCCGGGGGGCTGCCGGTGTCTTGCCTCATATGGCTTGAGGATGGGAGTCGAAGCGACGCCAGGCCTGGCCGTGTCGCTGTTTTTCATGGTTGCCCTTTGCCGTTAAGTTAAAAAGTTAATAATTTAATAAAGTGGCCTTATTTCACCCAACCTTGTTGTCTGACTATTTCTTCCGTCTGGGGGGGGGGGCAATGCAACTATTCTACCCAATCCCTTCTACTCGGACACATAACAAGACTGGGTGCCATTCATTTGCCATTTATTTATTTATATCACCCTTCAAGAACATTTTATTTTGACAATTGATTGAAAAAAACACTAAGGGAAGTAAAGATAATTAATTTAGCACTCTCTCATCATTTTAGATATTTATTATTCTTTTATAGTTCTAAGAAAAGATACATCATAAAAGAATCATAGAATCACAGAATCAGAGAGTTGGAAGGGGCCATACAGGCCATCTAGTCCAACCCCCTGCTCAATGCAGGATCAGCCTAGAGCATCCCTGACCAGTGTTTGTCCAGCTTCTGCTTAAAGACTGCCAGTGAGGGGGAGCTCACCACCTCCCTAGGCAGCTGTTGTGTACTCAGGGAAGCCCGCGCACGTGGCTGGGCGAACATGCGGTCAGGCGATGGACCTGAGCTTTGCTGCCAGAAACAATAGCCTGAATGGATCCTAGTGCACACCTATAGGAACGCTAGGATCCTAGGAGGGACCGATGGGTCTAGGGGTGCACTGTAAATATCCAGTCACGTGTGTGTGGGTGTGGTGTGAGTTGCGAATATAAGCTGGCCTGCGAGTCGGCAAAAGCATCTCAAGTTCTTGATCTTATAATAAAGTATGAGCTGAAATCACTCTGCTATGCATCAGCCTCAGTACTTTATAGCAGCTGAATCAACTGTGGCATAACTCTTACTGTAAAAAAGTTTTTCCTAATATCAAGCTGGTACCTTTCTGCCCTTAATTTAAACCCATTGTTGTGAGTCCTATCCTCTGCTGCCAACTGGAACAGCTCCCTGCCCTCTTCTAAGTGACAGCCTTTCAAATACTTAAAGAGAGAAATCATGTCCCCCCCCCAACCTCCTCTTCTCTGGACTAAACATTCCCAAGTCCCTCAACCTTTCCTCATAGGGCTTGGTCTCCAGGCCCCCAATCATCCTCATCATTCTCCTCCGCACCTGCTCCATTCTGTCCACATCCGTTTTGAAGTGAGGCATCCAGAACTGCACACAATACTCCAGGTGCAGCCTGACCAATGCAGTGTACAGCGGGACTATGACATTTGCATGTTATGCCTCTATTGATACACTCCAATATCGTATTAGCCTTTTTTGTTACCGCATCACACTGTCTGCTCATGTTTAACTTACAATCCACCGGTACCATGAGATCTTGTTCACGTGGGCTGAATCTGCATTTGTCTTTCCCACCGATGTCCCAGCCTTTTGACTCCGTCTTCAAAAAAGCTGTCTACATTTGGTGTCGTTTTCACACCTCAAGAGTGCTAGCATACTTTTGCACGTCCACATATGTTTATCATCCTTTGGGGCGGCTCCACTGTCATTGCACCTCTGCACTGCTTTAAAAGAATCTTCTCCAAACAACATTCAAACAAGCATAGAGAAAGATGGCGTCACAGCAGCACGGAACTAATTTAAAAATGCAAATGCAGATTCGACCACAGACTGCGACCCAGAAGTGTATCCCCCATCCAGTATGCGTGTTCCTCATTTTTGTTACCCAGATGTCAAACTCGGCACTTATCCTTGTTAAATTGCATCTTGTTCACAACCACCCACTTTCCCAGTGTGTTCAGATCTCATTGGATTCTATCTCTATCTCCTGGTGCATTCACTGCTCCTCCCAATTTGGTGTCATCTGCAGATTTAATGAGTTCGTGTTTTCTTTTTATTCAAACCAGTTCTTTTATATTACTGGTCTTTTTGTAAAGAAAAAACCCACAAAGTTTTAGCAGGTGCTGATATATCTAAAGATGTTATGTCACACAGTGATTTGTCTTTGTAAATATAAAACAGTTTCCTGTGACTGAAAATGTGTGAATGAAAATTTGCGGGTACAAGAAAACTTCCTTTTACAAACCATGTGAAACGAAAGAGCAATAAAACACCCCTCAAAATAGAAAATAAAGGATATCTTGGCTGAAGATGTCTAGTAAATTCCTGCCAACCTAGCAGTTTGAAAGCAAGAAATTGCAAGTCGATAAATAGGTACCGCTTTGGTGGGAAGGTAACAGTGTTCCGTGTATCTCAATATTTAGTCATGCCGGCCACATGACCACGGAAGAAGCCTTCAGACAGGGCTGGCTCTTCAGCTTGGAAATGGAGATGAGCACCGCCCCCTAGAGTTGGATTCGACTAGCTTTCAGGCAAGGGAAACCTTTACCTTTTTAGAGGCACAGAAAGTCTTCTGTAGAATGCATAAGTACCAGAATTCCTAACCTAAAGTGAAAATGAACATTGTTATATAGCTATTAAATTGCAAATAGTCCAGAGAAGCCCTATAAATAGCCTCTCTTGTATTACCCTTATGTATAAAGGTGCAAGGCTGAAAAGAACTAATAAAAATGATGCTTTGAGCAAGAAAAATATTTTTACACAGAGCATAATTTTCTTACGAACCTCATTGTGTCATGAATATGTCATCTTTGTCTTGAATGATGGGACATCTTAAGGACTTTTTGCAGGGCTGCCAGTGTTCAGTGGGGCAAAGGGTGAGGTTTGCAGTCAGGTTCAACAGTGCCATCCTAAGCAGAGTTAAGGCACTGTGCTTAGATCCTAAGTCAATGTGCTTAGAAGGATGCTTAGAAGGGTGTAACTCTGCTTAGGAACTCACTGTAAGGTGTGATGTTAGATATTAAAAAGATTGAGAAGCAAAGTGAAGGAAATCACCCTGTTTAACTGTACTTGCTCTGTCTCATTTCCCCCCCCCCCCATATTAGCAGTAACCATGTACTCAACAGAGACCAATCAGTCAACAAACTTCCCCCCCCCCAGTATATCTAGGTAGGTTATAACACTAGTTACTCAAGTTCTGAAGAAGAAGAGGAAGAGGAGAGATTGGATTTATGCCCCACCCTTCACTACCCAACGGAGTCTCAGAGTGGCTTACAATCTTCTTTCCCTTCCCCTCCCCACAACAGACACCCTGTGAGGTAGGTGGGGCTGAGAGCGCTCTCTCGAGAACTGCTTGTGGGATAACAGCTCTGAGAGAACTTGTAACTGACCCAAGGTCACACTAGCAGCTGCATGTGGAGGAGTGGAGAATCAAACCTGGTTCTCCCAGGTCAGAGTCTGCGCTCCTAACCACTACAATAAACTTGCTCTTGTGGTAACCTGTTTCTTGTATGTAACTCTTCACAGTCATATTTTAATGGTGGGAGGGGGAGGAATTTGAGGGTTGGTTTTAGCAGGTGATGTTTTAACTATTATTGTAAGCTGCCTTGAACCAAGAGGAAAGGCAGGATCTTTCAAAATCTAATGGACTGTCTCCTTAAAGGTACCCCTGGGGTCCACCCGTGTACAGGGATTAGCCCACCCAGGCCAGTCCAGGGATGGGAGGGAATCCTGTACTTTTCAGTACATTAAACAACAAGCCACGAGACAGTCTGTACCATCTCTGGTCTTCACAACAATTTCCCACCAGAACCTCTTTTCACTAGTCCCTGCCTTTCCTAAGGGAGATATTCCAACCCTTAGTTAGCATCTGGGATTTAACACAGTAGCAACTCTATTCAGCGATGTACACTCTTACCAAGGTAGCATATGTGGTCAAGGTTAGGCACCAGGCTTAGACTTGGAATTCAGTTACAACATCAAAATGATAAATTGATTGTACCTTTATCAAAAAAAATTACTGTACACAGAAAATTCAGTATCAGAAAGAAGGATTCTAAACTAGCCATCTCTTTGACATATCAGTTTTCTGAGTGGTGATTTTTTTTAAATACAAAGCAGCAATAAACCATATGATCCCTCCTCCTGCTTGGGTACAAGTAAGAAAGAAATTTACCACCTTATCTGCTGCTTGTGAGGATTATACAAAAAAGGGTGAAAAGCCATGAGCTATTTTCCCAAAGGTTTTCAGACTGCAGCAGCAGAAGCTGGGATTTAAAGAGGCAGACTGGTATGGGGGAGTGGGTCTATTTAGCCCCTTTGCATTTTTCCTGTAAATGAAAGACATACCATTTATCTCCACTGGGAAAATGTACAAGTACCTGTAAGTTTTCCCTTGCAGGGTTAAAGCAGCTGGGGGTGCCAATTTTCAGAAGGGAAAAAGACACAAGTAAAATGAAATAAATATCCTTCTGCCCTTATTTGGCTCCATAAACACTAAACCCTGTGGCTGCAATCTATAACCTCTCCCCCAATCCTGACAGAAATCATCACAGAACTACACATGTGGTTCCACTGTACAGCAACTTTCACTCTTAAACAGTAAGTTCTGTTGTTTTCAGTTTACAAAGCAAGTAAATCCAAATCCATTAAATATGACTTGTTTTTTATACGATAATGGTTAGATCACAGATGATAATTTGTGGAGGATCAAACTGAGAGTTTCTGTCAGTTTCATGGGAACAAAACTTAAGTAAAACAAGTGAAAAGGATGCTCCCTACTCTTGTGCTTTGAATGCACATAGTTAAGAACTTTAATAGCAATAGACAGTGACATGTGTAGTTCAGAGAGCAAAAATCACACAGCTGCACAAATGCCCTGTTCACAAAATAACTGAATTCCTTGCTTCTGCAGGAAGTCTGAATCCTTGGCTATTAAGCTTCATTAAATTTAGTTCAGTTTACATGCTGGTATTTCTACATCAAGAATCTGTTCATTGTGAATACACTGAGAAGCAATCTGAGTTTAAGAAAGTAAAGTCATTATCACTCTTTATTTTATAATGGGTATATCTTCCCTATTAAAAAAGGTTGTTTGCAAGTGTTTTAAACTTAGCCACTTCTAGGACTGACATAGATCACATTAGAACTCACAGTTTATTTCAAGTACTATAGACCAGGTATGTCCAACAGGTAGATCGCGAGCTACCAGTAGATCGTGGAGGGGTCAGAGGTAGATCACCAGCCCCACTTGGTCTCCTGGTTTGCTGGACAGGTGTTTGGGATTCCCTGAGACTGGCCCTCATGCAATATTCACCCAACTTCAAAAAGCTGGTGGATGAAATGCAGGCTCAGATGTCTTAAAAGGCTCGAAAGCCAGTCGAATCTGACTCTAGGGTTGCGGTGCTCATCTCCGTTTCAAAGTGGAAGAGCCAGCGCTGTCCGAAGACGTTTCCGTGGTCATGTGGCCAGCATGACTAAACACCAAGGCGCATGGAACGCTGTTACCTTCCCACCGAAGTGGTACCTATTTATCTACTTGCAATTTCTTGCTTTCGAACTGCTAGGTTGGCAGGAGCTGGAACTAGAGATGGGAGCTCACCCCATTATGCGGCACCCGGGTCTCGAACTGCTGAACTACTGACCTTCCACAGCCTGCAGTTCAGCGTGGGGGGCTGCCGGTGTCTTGCCTCATATGGCTTGAGGATGGGAGTCGAAGCGACGCCAGGCCTGGCCGTGTCGCTGTTTTTCATGGTTGCCCTTTGCCGTTAAGTTAAAAAGTTAATAATTTAATAAAGTGGCCTTATTTCACCCAACCTTGTTGTCTGACTATTTCTTCCGTCTGGGGGGGGGGCAATGCAACTATTCTACCCAATCCCTTCTACTCGGACACATAACAAGACTGGGTGCCATTCATTTGCCATTTATTTATTTATATCACCCTTCAAGAACATTTTATTTTGACAATTGATTGAAAAAAACACTAAGGGAAGTAAAGATAATTAATTTAGCACTCTCTCATCATTTTAGATATTTATTATTCTTTTATAGTTCTAAGAAAAGATACATCATAAAAGAATCATAGAATCACAGAATCAGAGAGTTGGAAGGGGCCATACAGGCCATCTAGTCCAACCCCCTGCTCAATGCAGGATCAGCCTAGAGCATCCCTGACCAGTGTTTGTCCAGCTTCTGCTTAAAGACTGCCAGTGAGGGGGAGCTCACCACCTCCCTAGGCAGCTGTTGTGTACTCAGGGAAGCCCGCGCACGTGGCTGGGCGAACATGCGGTCAGGCGATGGACCTGAGCTTTGCTGCCAGAAACAATAGCCTGAATGGATCCTAGTGCACACCTATAGGAACGCTAGGATCCTAGGAGGGACCGATGGGTCTAGGGGTGCACTGTAAATATCCAGTCACGTGTGTGTGGGTGTGGTGTGAGTTGCGAATATAAGCTGGCCTGCGAGTCGGCAAAAGCATCTCAAGTTCTTGATCTTATAATAAAGTATGAGCTGAAATCACTCTGCTATGCATCAGCCTCAGTACTTTATAGCAGCTGAATCAACTGTGGCATAACTCTTACTGTAAAAAAGTTTTTCCTAATATCAAGCTGGTACCTTTCTGCCCTTAATTTAAACCCATTGTTGTGAGTCCTATCCTCTGCTGCCAACTGGAACAGCTCCCTGCCCTCTTCTAAGTGACAGCCTTTCAAATACTTAAAGAGAGAAATCATGTCCCCCCCCCAACCTCCTCTTCTCTGGACTAAACATTCCCAAGTCCCTCAACCTTTCCTCATAGGGCTTGGTCTCCAGGCCCCCAATCATCCTCATCATTCTCCTCCGCACCTGCTCCATTCTGTCCACATCCGTTTTGAAGTGAGGCATCCAGAACTGCACACAATACTCCAGGTGCAGCCTGACCAATGCAGTGTACAGCGGGACTATGACATTTGCATGTTATGCCTCTATTGATACACTCCAATATCGTATTAGCCTTTTTTGTTACCGCATCACACTGTCTGCTCATGTTTAACTTACAATCCACCGGTACCATGAGATCTTGTTCACGTGGGCTGAATCTGCATTTGTCTTTCCCACCGATGTCCCAGCCTTTTGACTCCGTCTTCAAAAAAGCTGTCTACATTTGGTGTCGTTTTCACACCTCAAGAGTGCTAGCATACTTTTGCACGTCCACATATGTTTATCATCCTTTGGGGCGGCTCCACTGTCATTGCACCTCTGCACTGCTTTAAAAGAATCTTCTCCAAACAACATTCAAACAAGCATAGAGAAAGATGGCGTCACAGCAGCACGGAACTAATTTAAAAATGCAAATGCAGATTCGACCACAGACTGCGACCCAGAAGTGTATCCCCCATCCAGTATGCGTGTTCCTCATTTTTGTTACCCAGATGTCAAACTCGGCACTTATCCTTGTTAAATTGCATCTTGTTCACAACCACCCACTTTCCCAGTGTGTTCAGATCTCATTGGATTCTATCTCTATCTCCTGGTGCATTCACTGCTCCTCCCAATTTGGTGTCATCTGCAGATTTAATGAGTTCGTGTTTTCTTTTTATTCAAACCAGTTCTTTTATATTACTGGTCTTTTTGTAAAGAAAAAACCCACAAAGTTTTAGCAGGTGCTGATATATCTAAAGATGTTATGTCACACAGTGATTTGTCTTTGTAAATATAAAACAGTTTCCTGTGACTGAAAATGTGTGAATGAAAATTTGCGGGTACAAGAAAACTTCCTTTTACAAACCATGTGAAACGAAAGAGCAATAAAACACCCCTCAAAATAGAAAATAAAGGATATCTTGGCTGAAGATGTCTAGTAAATTCCTGCCAACCTAGCAGTTTGAAAGCAAGAAATTGCAAGTCGATAAATAGGTACCGCTTTGGTGGGAAGGTAACAGTGTTCCGTGTATCTCAATATTTAGTCATGCCGGCCACATGACCACGGAAGAAGCCTTCAGACAGGGCTGGCTCTTCAGCTTGGAAATGGAGATGAGCACCGCCCCCTAGAGTTGGATTCGACTAGCTTTCAGGCAAGGGAAACCTTTACCTTTTTAGAGGCACAGAAAGTCTTCTGTAGAATGCATAAGTACCAGAATTCCTAACCTAAAGTGAAAATGAACATTGTTATATAGCTATTAAATTGCAAATAGTCCAGAGAAGCCCTATAAATAGCCTCTCTTGTATTACCCTTATGTATAAAGGTGCAAGGCTGAAAAGAACTAATAAAAATGATGCTTTGAGCAAGAAAAATATTTTTACACAGAGCATAATTTTCTTACGAACCTCATTGTGTCATGAATATGTCATCTTTGTCTTGAATGATGGGACATCTTAAGGACTTTTTGCAGGGCTGCCAGTGTTCAGTGGGGCAAAGGGTGAGGTTTGCAGTCAGGTTCAACAGTGCCATCCTAAGCAGAGTTAAGGCACTGTGCTTAGATCCTAAGTCAATGTGCTTAGAAGGATGCTTAGAAGGGTGTAACTCTGCTTAGGAACTCACTGTAAGGTGTGATGTTAGATATTAAAAAGATTGAGAAGCAAAGTGAAGGAAATCACCCTGTTTAACTGTACTTGCTCTGTCTCATTTCCCCCCCCCCCCATATTAGCAGTAACCATGTACTCAACAGAGACCAATCAGTCAACAAACTTCCCCCCCCCCAGTATATCTAGGTAGGTTATAACACTAGTTACTCAAGTTCTGAAGAAGAAGAGGAAGAGGAGAGATTGGATTTATGCCCCACCCTTCACTACCCAACGGAGTCTCAGAGTGGCTTACAATCTTCTTTCCCTTCCCCTCCCCACAACAGACACCCTGTGAGGTAGGTGGGGCTGAGAGCGCTCTCTCGAGAACTGCTTGTGGGATAACAGCTCTGAGAGAACTTGTAACTGACCCAAGGTCACACTAGCAGCTGCATGTGGAGGAGTGGAGAATCAAACCTGGTTCTCCCAGGTCAGAGTCTGCGCTCCTAACCACTACAATAAACTTGCTCTTGTGGTAACCTGTTTCTTGTATGTAACTCTTCACAGTCATATTTTAATGGTGGGAGGGGGAGGAATTTGAGGGTTGGTTTTAGCAGGTGATGTTTTAACTATTATTGTAAGCTGCCTTGAACCAAGAGGAAAGGCAGGATCTTTCAAAATCTAATGGACTGTCTCCTTAAAGGTACCCCTGGGGTCCACCCGTGTACAGGGATTAGCCCACCCAGGCCAGTCCAGGGATGGGAGGGAATCCTGTACTTTTCAGTACATTAAACAACAAGCCACGAGACAGTCTGTACCATCTCTGGTCTTCACAACAATTTCCCACCAGAACCTCTTTTCACTAGTCCCTGCCTTTCCTAAGGGAGATATTCCAACCCTTAGTTAGCATCTGGGATTTAACACAGTAGCAACTCTATTCAGCGATGTACACTCTTACCAAGGTAGCATATGTGGTCAAGGTTAGGCACCAGGCTTAGACTTGGAATTCAGTTACAACATCAAAATGATAAATTGATTGTACCTTTATCAAAAAAAATTACTGTACACAGAAAATTCAGTATCAGAAAGAAGGATTCTAAACTAGCCATCTCTTTGACATATCAGTTTTCTGAGTGGTGATTTTTTTTAAATACAAAGCAGCAATAAACCATATGATCCCTCCTCCTGCTTGGGTACAAGTAAGAAAGAAATTTACCACCTTATCTGCTGCTTGTGAGGATTATACAAAAAAGGGTGAAAAGCCATGAGCTATTTTCCCAAAGGTTTTCAGACTGCAGCAGCAGAAGCTGGGATTTAAAGAGGCAGACTGGTATGGGGGAGTGGGTCTATTTAGCCCCTTTGCATTTTTCCTGTAAATGAAAGACATACCATTTATCTCCACTGGGAAAATGTACAAGTACCTGTAAGTTTTCCCTTGCAGGGTTAAAGCAGCTGGGGGTGCCAATTTTCAGAAGGGAAAAAGACACAAGTAAAATGAAATAAATATCCTTCTGCCCTTATTTGGCTCCATAAACACTAAACCCTGTGGCTGCAATCTATAACCTCTCCCCCAATCCTGACAGAAATCATCACAGAACTACACATGTGGTTCCACTGTACAGCAACTTTCACTCTTAAACAGTAAGTTCTGTTGTTTTCAGTTTACAAAGCAAGTAAATCCAAATCCATTAAATATGACTTGTTTTTTATACGATAATGGTTAGATCACAGATGATAATTTGTGGAGGATCAAACTGAGAGTTTCTGTCAGTTTCATGGGAACAAAACTTAAGTAAAACAAGTGAAAAGGATGCTCCCTACTCTTGTGCTTTGAATGCACATAGTTAAGAACTTTAATAGCAATAGACAGTGACATGTGTAGTTCAGAGAGCAAAAATCACACAGCTGCACAAATGCCCTGTTCACAAAATAACTGAATTCCTTGCTTCTGCAGGAAGTCTGAATCCTTGGCTATTAAGCTTCATTAAATTTAGTTCAGTTTACATGCTGGTATTTCTACATCAAGAATCTGTTCATTGTGAATACACTGAGAAGCAATCTGAGTTTAAGAAAGTAAAGTCATTATCACTCTTTATTTTATAATGGGTATATCTTCCCTATTAAAAAAGGTTGTTTGCAAGTGTTTTAAACTTAGCCACTTCTAGGACTGACATAGATCACATTAGAACTCACAGTTTATTTCAAGTACTATAGACCAGGTATGTCCAACAGGTAGATCGCGAGCTACCAGTAGATCGTGGAGGGGTCAGAGGTAGATCACCAGCCCCACTTGGTCTCCTGGTTTGCTGGACAGGTGTTTGGGATTCCCTGAGACTGGCCCTCATGCAATATTCACCCAACTTCAAAAAGCTGGTGGATGAAATGCAGGCTCAGATGTCTTAAAAGGCTCGAAAGCCAGTCGAATCTGACTCTAGGGTTGCGGTGCTCATCTCCGTTTCAAAGTGGAAGAGCCAGCGCTGTCCGAAGACGTTTCCGTGGTCATGTGGCCAGCATGACTAAACACCAAGGCGCATGGAACGCTGTTACCTTCCCACCGAAGTGGTACCTATTTATCTACTTGCAATTTCTTGCTTTCGAACTGCTAGGTTGGCAGGAGCTGGAACTAGAGATGGGAGCTCACTCCATCATGCGGCACCCGGGTCTCGAACTGCTGAACTGCTGACCTTCCGCAGCCTGCAGTTCAGCGTCTTAACCACTGAGCAAAAGCGAAGTTTTAAAGATTGCACAAGATCAGCCTGGATCAATACTTGACCTACATTTAACACAAATAACTCTGACTACAAGTTAAAGAAAGTTATTGAGATAGTTAAAAAAAGTTATAACTCAATAAAAAATAAAAAATGCTCGCAGTTCTTTCTGGATCTTCATCTCTCTGTTTTGTTTTTGCTTAATTTGCTTACCAGTAAATGACAGAAGGTGCATTATAAAAGGGGGCGGGGCAGTGGAACCCAACTTTAGTGGGTTAAAATCTAATTTGAAACTAATTTGAAACTTTATTTTCGTGGTGGTAGATCACCGGCACTTTTGGCCGGAAAAAATAGATCACTACCTGTTCGAAGTTGGACATGCCTGCTATAGACAATCCTTTTTTCCCTGAGGACTTGGCTATATGAAAGAATACTAGGACAGATAAATGTGACGTATATATCATGGGAGTTTTAGCTATTTTGATAATTGTCTGGGATTCCTGTTACTTCTGCAATAAGTGTAGCCTCATCTCGTTTTCAGATCAACTATTTGTCCATGAGGAAAAGCAGGGCTATTTCTGTAAGAGGATTCTTTCGTCTGGATCACTATGAATATATTTTCCCACTCTGTTTCTCCTTCTGCTTTTCTGGCTGGCACCAGAAAAAAAATTGGGGAAGGTATAGAAAAGACAAAGTAGCTAAAATCTTGGACTAGGACCAGGGAGACTTAGATTTAAATCCCTGGATTTGTAGTTGGGGAGAACGGTACCTGAGCTCCTTGGAGAAAGGGCAAGATAGAAATGCACTAAACAAACAAACAAAAGACCCGATGAGAGCTGAAAGCACTTTGCACCAAACATCTTACTAAATCCTATAGCAATTTCTATACTGCAGGCAAGGGAGCGGAGAGGTTGTGGTGTGCCTAGAGCTACCCAGTGAGCTAATGGCTGAGCTGAACTTTGAGAGGACTTCTGGGCCATACTTGAAGCTCTTGGTCTCCAGTTCCCTATTTGCAATTGCACCAAAATACAGTAAAGCAAAATACACACATATGAGATCCAAATCTTTGTATACATCTGAAAGTTTAGCCTTCTTTTTTAAGGAGACAAACAAGAATTGGATTCCCATCTCACAAGTGAAGCATGCATGCATGATAATCATAAACTGTTTCTGCCTCATTAAAATTACAAAACCTTCAAGTAAAGTCAGGATTTCTGCATGTTTCTCACAGGTTTGAGAGGTAGGTGCTTCTGTAGACCCTGTAGAAGTCCTCTGTTTGCCTGGAAAAGCTCCTGTTCTCAAGAAGAAAAAAGACAAGCTCCTCTTCCCCAAAAAGGAAAAAGGAAGAATAGACAGCTGGACAAATAGTGGGGTGAGGGAGTGTAGCAGAAACTCCAGACAGAAGGGAGAGAAAGCCATCAGGAAAGCTGAATGTCAGGGGCTTGGAGGGGAGCCTATCTACAACCTTCCAGGTCCAGAGTTTTCATCTTCATCACAGTTCTGTCACCAACAGATGGAAATGAACCTCTGTGGTATTACTCTTTATACATATTGATTGATGACCATAGGGGAAATCACTAAAAGTTTATGAAAAGTGTCTTTGGAAGATGAATTAAATTCTACCCTCCCTCGGGTACTATCTGGCACAGAAGTCAACCTAATGGAAAGTTGTAGTATGGGAGGATACAAACATACATGAATACATACAGACTCGACCAAATCAAATCAAGGCTGAACTCTCTCCAGAAACTAAAATGACTAAATTGAGGCTGTTGTACTTTAGTCACATTATGAGAAGATAAGAGTCACTGGAAAAGACAATAATGCTAGGAAAAGCTGAAGGCAGCAGAAAAAGAGGAAGACCCAACTTGAGAAGGGTTGACTCAGTCAAGGAAGCCACAAGCCCTCCATCTGCAAGACCTGAGCAAGGTTATTGGTTAACAATAGGTTATTAATAGTTTCATAAGTCAGGAGCAACTTGATGGCACTTAATACAGACAGACAGAAGGAAAGACAGCTGGAAAGACAGACATATGAACAGCATGCAAAGATCTTGGAAAGGAGAGGAAAGAAAAGGTTACTACATTTAATACAAAATGGGGTACCTGTACAAGTGACACAGGTATGACAGAAAATAGAAGAGATGATTTGATTTTGCTGACACTGTTAATTGGAAATGAACAATTTTAAAATGTGATTTATACTTGTACTAGGAGTAAGGCTCGTTGTGGGAAGAAATACAACGAGCTCTAGAAGGAAGCTCCAGGTGAGTGTCCCAACTGTGGCTGGTGGGAGGGCAGAGGGAAGGGGAAAACAGAGGGAGGCAAGCCATGTTTATTTCCTTCTGCTTAGCTATAAAGTAGGGCTGTCTCAAGTCATTTTGCTGCCCCAAGTAATAGTATTGGAGGACAGCCTCATGGTATTAGGTATGGTTCCCTCCACCCCTGACTAATGTTGATTTGGGGTTATGCAGTGGCAGCTAAGGTAGAAAAGCACCTCCTCCTATGCCATGTCTTCTGGGTTCCAAGGATCTGGAAAGTGGTTCCATAGCCAGTTACAGGGTTGCCAACTCTGGGTTGGGAAATACCTGTAGATTTGAGGGGTAGAGCCTGGGGAGGGCAGGGTTTGGGGTGTAGAGGGACTTTGGCAGTGTATAATTCCATAGAGTCTATTGCCCAAAGCAGCCATTTTCTCCAGGAGAACTGATCTTGGAGATCTCCAGGTGCTTCCTGGAGGCTGGCAATACTAAGGGGAGGGTCAGACCTGTAGATTTGAGGGGTAGAGCCTGGGGAGGGCAGGGTTCGGGGTGTGGAGGGACCTCAGCAGGGTATAATGCCATAGAGTCAATTGCCCAAAGCAGCCATTCTCTCCAGGAGAACTGATCTTGGAGATCTCCAGGTGCTGCCTGGAGGCTGGCAATACTAAGTGGAGGGCCAGACCTGTAGATCTGAGGGGTAGAGCCTGGGGAGGGCAGGGTTTGGGGTGCAGAGGGACCTCAACAGGGTATAATTCCATAGAGTCCATTGCCCAAAGCAGCCATTTTCTCCAGGAGAACTGATCTTGGAGATCTCCAGGTGCTGCCTGGAGGCTGGCAATACTAAGGGGAGGGTCAGACCTGTAGATTTGAGGGATAGAGCCTGGGGAGGGCAGGGTTTGGGGTGTGGAGGGACTTCAGCAGGGTATAGTGACATAGAGTCCACTGCCCAAAGCAGCCATTGTAATAGCTGGGAAATTTTCTGTAGAGGAAATGATGTGCTGTAGCTGGGGAACACGGTGATTTCTGGGAGATCTCCAGGCCCCACAGGGAGATTGGCAACTCCAGTGACTGTTTAAGGGAAGATTGGGATATGTATTTTGGCAACTCCAGTGACCGTTTAAGGGAAAATTGGGATATGTATTTTACCTCAGGACACATTCAATGACTCGCAACAACAAACTGTTTAGAATGTTAGAGGCAAAGGCCAATAAGGCTGCATATGCAAATGATCTCTGTGTTCCAACTGGCTACTGGGGGGAGAGGAACAGCAAACTGTTTAGAATATTGGAGGCGAGACTCAGGCAACACAGCCAGTGGATAGGGACAGCTTCTGAGTGACAGATCAGGGAGTGAACTGATTTGGGAGCTTGTGGAATGTTCAGGAGAGTCCATGACCAGAATTATATATAAGGAGAGATTCGTACATTATTAATATTGGTATATATTATTTGTTACAACAATAGCAAATGACACAGCTCAGGAGAATTAGTGACAGCTCACCTTCTCTGTGTTTGCATCTAAACTGGACTGGAAGAGAAGGGAAAAGACTATGGGATACGAAGGGATGGATGTGCAGCTGGGATGACCTAGTAGCCAGAACCAGCCCCTTGGAAATAGGACAGTTTGACTTCTCTTGGGCAATTGCAGACAGTTTTGGTCATGACCTATTCTCTGGAATTGTTTAGTGGAGGAAGTTGTCAGGCTGCTTGCTTTATTGGCTTGTAGGTGGTGCTGCAAAACAACAGTGCTTCAGAGGGCTTTCTGTTGAACCTGGTGTTAAATTGCTGCTGCTGTATTTACATTCATTTGCTGATGGGGTGTTTATTCTGGCTTATCTTTGCTGTTTATAGATTGTGGCATTGTTTTTATGATTGCTACTGTTCTCTTGGTTTTTAGATGACTTTATATCTGGTTTGTATATTTTTGTAAGCTGCCTTGGGGGGAAAGCTTGGAATATAAATACAAGGAAGGAGAGAGGTTAGCATAAAATCAGGCAGAAACAAGAGATACAGGGAGACATCTTCCCACTGTGACATGGTGATGCTGTTGGGACTTAATGAACGTAGCAGACAGCAGAGTGGTAGGTGGCAGTATCAGAAGATGGAGGAAGGTGGACAAGAGAAAACTTGTGTGAAAACAGTATGGGATTGTGAATGTGCAATCATCTTTGTTGCATGACTGAACACGTGCTGAGGGTTTGAACTCAGGTGAACAGTCTGAGGAGCATTTGAAAATGCAAGCTGTTCAAACACAGGTGAATGTTGAATATTTGAATATGCAGACTGTTCCAACACAGGTGGACAGTCTGTTGAAAGTTCAGTTGAGCTGTCTGACACTGGCAAACAGACCGTAAGCTGAACTGGCGGGTGACGGATCATCCTTGCCTGGATACGTTGCCTAAGTTAAAAAAAAAAAAAAAGACAGATGTCAATTTATTCTCTTTATTCTTTATTCTCTCTTCAGCTGTTGATCTTAAATCTATGGTGCAGCTTCATTTGATACATTGTGTACAGTTCTGGTCACCGTACCTCAAAAAAGCTATTATAGCATTGGAGAATGTGCAGAAAAGGGCAACTAAATTGATTAAGGGGATGGAACACCTTCCTATGAAGAAAGGTTAAAGAGGTTAGGGCTCTTTAGCTTGGAGAAACCACGAGTGAGGGATGACATAATAGAGGTCTACAAAATATGCATGGGATAGAGTAGGTAGAGAAAGTACTTTTCTCCCTTTCTCACAATACAAGAACTCGTGGCCACTCAATGAAATTAATGAGCAGTAGGCTTAGAACAGATCAAAGTAATTACTTCTTCGCCCAAAGAGTAATTAGCACAAGGAATTTACTGCCGCAGGAAGTGGTGACAGCTACAAGCATAGGCAGCTTCAAGAGGGGATTGAATAAACATATGGAGCAGAGGCTCATCAGTGGCTATTAGCCCCGCTGCTTGGGGGGTGGGGGCTCCTGATGGCACCTGGGTTTTAGCCACTGTGTGACACAAGAGTGTTGGACTGGATGGGCCATTGGCCTGATCCAACATGGTTTCTCTTATGTTCTTAACTCCTCTCCATGGCAGAATCTTATTTTGCACTGGGGGCTCCTGTCCTGTATCACACATGCATGTGAAAATTTGTTGAGTATACACATGGGCTTTCCTAGGTTCATCCAGAGTTCTGAGTCAATTCACATGGAAGTGAAACATGAATGGTCATATTTATTCTTGTCTGCTGCACTTTTAGTGCTGTTCTATTTTAAGTAACACTTTCTAAAGCTCTGCTGCTTTAATTCACACTGTTATTGTATGCCCTAGTTGTTGATTTAATAGCTTTTTTGATGTAGCCTGGGAATGGTTTCCTTTGGGCTTTCACATTATCATATTACAACATACAACTCAGACTATTTATACTGGTGGTAAATGACAGTGGAATTCATTCGAATTTATGCAAGTCAAGATTGTCCTGTTGTGTAAATTAAGAGTTACATCATTCACCATTTACCTTTAGAGACCATTACAGTTACTGCTATTTAACACAAAATACAACCTTTGCCTTATATTAATACACCCAGGAATATTTCATGAGTTAAAAAAAGATATAACCCTTTAAAAAGTTAGTTAGATACATCTTCCTAAAGAACTGCATTAATGGCTAATCTAATATATTCATATTCATTCTTTCTTTAAAGATTTATCCTTACCTGGAAAAAAAAACTTAGCCATAAAGGTAGAAATAATTCCCTTTGACAATTATTAGGGATTAATCAGTACTAGCATCCCTAATAATTCTGAGCAAGAGCTAGACCATGGCAATGGTGAAATTCTGTGGTTTTTAAAAAAGTCTATGAAGAGATTTCATGTGCTTACTGTGGTAGCTCCTCCCCTATTTGTATGTTCAACCAACAGCCAATTTCAAAAGGAAAGCAAGATCCTGACCTTCAAGGACCACTGGGTTTAAAAAACAGATCAGATAGGATAAGAATAATAAACACCTGAGCAATGACCCATGTCAGTAGTGGAACATCATTAAAGCCTTTTAGTGTACACATGGAAACAAAATGCAGAAGTGTGCCAGTGCTGGCTTTATACCTTTCACTGAAACAAACCAAATGCAAATGTTCTTAATTGACTCCTCTGTTGTGGGCCACCCAGGAGTTGTGGAGTTGGGGAATACAGAATCTTCCTCAGATGGGGAGTAGGTGGTTGAGGCTGGCCCAGGTTTACAACTAACAATGGGTGCTCCACCAGAGCAGGTGATTCCTTCAGTTTCCGAAGGAGCTCTTCAGCCCTAGGCTAGTGTACCGCTGTTGCAACCCTTGGATTTGGGAATGGCAGCAGAAAGGGCATGGCAGGTAGGATCACCTCTGTTGTCATCTGAGCCCTTGGAATGCCAGGGCAGCTGGGTTAGAAGGCATGTGCAGGCCAGGCACCAGAGTGCCCGGTTGGCAGTTCAGCAGCATTCAATTCCGGTTAATGCGGATGAATCTTTACAGGATTTGGGCTAGGGAGACTGCCTCTTGCCTACCCCATTCAGGCACTGGGCAGCCAGCTTCTGGCAGTGGCAGTAGCTCCTCCCCACGTTGCATCTAATGAGGCAGCTCCTTCCTTGCTCCTGGAGAGGGGGTGGCCCCAGAGGGGAGGAGCAAGGGGCCTTGGCAGTGGTGGCAGTGATTCCGGGGCCACAACCTAAGACGTTTGCCCAGGGCTCCAGAATCATTAAGAGCGCTGCTGCACTTTCCTAAGTTTCAATTCTAATACTGCCAAATTCTACCAAGAATTCCCCATGGGGCAAGCCCTGTTGGATGAATGAGAGTTAAATTGTAATGTGGAAGTCATTTATTTTTCCTTGCCAGGGCTTCCTTCCATTTCTGAACTTATTCCAGTTCTACCAAGTTGTTTTGTTGCAGTGCTTTGAACAAATTTGTACACTTCAAGAAGAGAATGCATTCAAACTTCCTCAGGATGTGGCCTTCACATGTCTCTGTACAGAGGCAACTAGGCTTACACAGAACTGTTGCATATATGGACTTCCACATTCTTTTTAATGGAAGTGCCAAAGCCATGTGTACAATTAATTCATAAGATCCAAGAGGGTACTTTCGATATTCTTAAGATCTATAAATTGGATCCTACTGTGAAATCTTGCATCATTTAATGTGTCATGGTAACAGTTATGCTTTGCTTCAATTCTGTTTTTTAGATTTGTGGCTGGTTCTACAACCCAAATCCTATGTCTTATTTATTTATTTATTTATTTATTTATTTATTTATTTCCCAGTGAGGCAGGTGGACTATAAATACTGTAAATGAACAAATGTTCCACCCAGGTGTATCTCAGCTACAAAAGGAAACCCTGACATGGATCAGGGCTGGATTCTTTCTTCCAGTGTTTTCACTCAGTCTACATTAAATTACTAATCCCGTTGCAAAAGTCTTTCATCTGTGCAAGTCCCATGATGCCCAGAGTACACTTTTTGGATCTAACTAATGATCCCCATTGTCACAGGTAGCCTGACCCCCACATACTGATATTTGGAATTCTTTTCTGCCCCCTGTGAAAGAAGATTAGGAAAGATTTGTCTCTCTCTCTCTCTCTCTCTCTCTCTCTCTCTCTCTCTCTCTACCTTTTTCTTCATATATCCTTACTATTACTCTGCATATAGATCTATACATACACAGCTGTGCTTGATGAGCATTTGAACAGGTGTTCACATGTTTGCAAATGTTGTTTACGTATCTCACTTGGGAATTATAAGGTTGAGTCAGAGGAAGTTATTTTTATTGCCTGGGATTTAGTTTTGAAAATTGCCTTACGATGTTACCTCAGTATGAGTAAAAGTGAGGCAACTGAAAATGTTTGCCTCATTTGCTCATGTGTCGATGGAGGAGGCTTTTTTTTTATCATCTTCAAAGAATAGTTTCCTACTAGATTAGATGTACTAGGAATATGTAAGAAGTGGATTAAAAAGTCATTCCATGACATAAGGAAATGAATGACGCTTTAGGCTGCCCCTCCATTTGTTCTGGTACAGTGCACAATTAAAATACACTTGGCGCAGTAATGTCACCACATGACACGGCATGCCAAACTTACTTTAAGGCTATGTTGCCAAGCAGGAAAAATACTGTGCATAGTGTATGACTCACATTCACAAATAGCAATGAAAGATAAAGCACGCAGGGGGAATAAAAAGACGGCAGTGCTCAAAGGGTAATGTAAGAAAACACTGTCATCTTTAGATAATTTTTGCCAGCATGAGAACCTCTCCAATAGTAATTCCTCAT
Organism: Gekko japonicus; assembly: GCF_001447785.1. Taxonomy (NCBI): domain Eukaryota; kingdom Metazoa; phylum Chordata; class Lepidosauria; order Squamata; family Gekkonidae; genus Gekko; species Gekko japonicus. The sequence goes on from NW_015165234.1 coordinate 4,243,802, forward strand.
GTAACATATGTGTCTAATACCAGTACCATAGCCGTGAGCTGCCAGACTTGTGTAATTTGAACTCTACTTGCTGGTTCATTCCCAATGTTGCTTTTTCGAGTGAACTGTGGATTGCTTCCTTGGAAGCAGGAATCATTGTAGGTGAAGTAGCGACAAGTGAAGAGACAGCAGTTTCCATGGCACTCTCACACATGCATGAATTACGGTATGTGATTGGCTCACAGTCTGTGTTTCTGACAGGGTCTAACAACACATTATGTTTTCCCCTGGACCCTCCCTGGGCTTGTGCTATCCATATGTCTTATGAGTTCTTTTCTGGGAACTCAGTCTCCAGGTTTGCATGGTTTGATTGGGATTGGGACCATGATGCACAAAGAGAAGGTGCTTCAGTCAGTATCCTCCATCTTGATGTTTTCCTGATTTAAAATGGTCTTAGGACATTGATGGGGCACACTAGGTTTTACCCAGTGGGACAAATACTGCTCCCCTGGGGTCATTTTGGGTCAGGAAAATGGGACAGGGGTGAAGGCATAACTGCCCTTTGCCTGAGTGCATTGTTCCCAATAGGAACCAGGCCCTGCATGCCTGGGAATTGAGTACCCAGGGGGAATACGCAAAAGCATGACAATCAATTCTCACAGCAGACTTTGACATGACCTGAGAATTCTGCATTGTGTAGTTAGGCCCTCTGAAATACGTGAATGAAACACTTTTAGGATGGTTCATAATTGTAGCTTTATTGTTAGTAAAGGCTTCTTATGCCTGCCCTTGCTGGAAAGCCAAGGATTTTCACACTGCCGTGCCTAAAGGCTGAGTAGTAGATTTTTATATCTTTTGTTCTGTTCTTTTTGCAAATATTAATCTTAACTGACTTGTATGCGACTTTTGGCAAGGCTCACCTTGCTTCTTACTAAGCCCAACAGAAGAACTTTGCTTTAAGAAGTTGTGCTCTGGCTTAGTTTATAACCACCTCAGTGAAAAGGGGACGAGTCCGATCCAGTGCAGTGAGCCTAAGCCTACTGAATCTATGCTTCTGACTCCTCTATGGCTTTTTTGACGAAAGGCAGCAGAACAAAAAGATACTTGTAAGTACAGTAAGAGCATTGTCATCCAGTACTTGATTATCCCGAGCATTCAGTTAGCTGCCATCCCTCCCCCAGCCACCATACCCCCTTCATCTTCAAGCACATATGCACCACACTCTTGCCTCTGCAGCCGGTTGACTCTGGGCTGTTGCTTGGATTCTGAAAGCTGGCACTTCCAGCTGCTGTCAACCTCTGGTGCTTCCTTCCTTGCTTCTCATCCTGCCTTGAAGCTGTCAGGAGGCAACTCTGTCTGAGGGCTCCTGGGCAGCTGGCCAGCCCATCTGCCTGATATACAGGATGGTTCTGTGGCTTGGGAAGAAGGGAAAGGTCCTGCTAGGCATTGGAGCTGTCACTGTGGCCTCCCCAAGAGGGGTAGGGTTTGGTTGCTACAGATTCCTTTGCGTAGGGGGATGGGCAGACCAATAGTATTCCAGCACATTTGAGGGTTGCCAGCACTACCTTGGCAAATTCCAGGGGATTCTGAGGGTGGTGCCTGAGAAGGGTGGTGTTTTTGTTTATATATGGGATGAATAAATACAGATTTACAGATCCAAATGTGCAATTTTTTCATTTTATATGATGGAGGCAAATATTTATTGATTTAAATATTTCTATCCTGCCTTTCCTCATAGCTCAAGATGGCTTACCAATGACAATTTTAAAAAATCACAATTTAAAATGTACAGTATAAAATTCTATGTAACCACCTCCATGCAAAGATGCCTGCAGTCTAATCTTGTTTAAAACCCTAGGAAGTAACATGGCCTTGCAGCACTTCCTGACATTTTCTGAAGGACAGCACACACCCCTCTTATTGTCAGGAAGCCTGTTACATGGAGAGAGAGTTATGATGGAGAGGTCACAGGCTCTGGTTGGTGCCAGGTGGGCTACCTTAAGAACAGCCACTAGGTCGTAGTCAGAGGGCCGTAGCTGGTACAGGGGGATATATGGGAAGAGATGGTCCTTTAGGTATGTGGGTTCTAGGCCATAAAGGCCTTTAAAGGTCATGACTAGCACCTTGAATTGGTCTCTGAAATGTTGTGTAGTGGGTTGGACACATCAAATGATGAGGAAACATAGTGATATTTAGCTCATGCTTACTAGCACACAACATAACAATGGATAAACGGCCAGAGGGCCAACTATATACATTCACTGTGGACCACCCACAGGTTCCATTGGTGGGTTTAAACTTCCCGCCAAGGTTCCTATTGGTGACCGCTAGAGGTTTCAGGATCCTAGTCCCTATTGTTCCTAGGGATCCAAGCTCCAGTAAAATAGGCTGCCACCTTGTGGCGGTCAGTGGACATAACAGAAATAAAGTGGCAGTCAGACTAGCTGTTTTAAGATAGGCTAGATACGTTCCCTTGGGCTAGCCCTGAACAATAATTGGACTGCCGCATTGTACCAAGGCAAACACAAGGAAATTGTGTATTTCCCTGGCTGCAGGGCAAATTACAGTCTGGGGTGGTTTTTGTGGTTTGTTTGGGGAAAACAGTAGAGGAAAGTTTTCCCTGACAAAGTACTATACACCTGTTCTGAAATGCTGTAATATTTGTACAGGCAGCCATTTTGTGACTGGTAACTCCCAAGCCTGTTGTAAAAAAAGTAAGTAGCTCTTACAGTAAGTAACTGTAAATCGCTCAGAGCCAGCAAGCTCTGCAGGATTGAGCGATTAATAAATTGAAATATTATTATTGTTATTGTTATTGTTATTATTATTGTTATTGTTATTGTTATTATTGTTGTTGTTGTTATTATTATTATTATTATTATTATTATTATTGACATAAAGCCTGTCTTCCCCTGCTCTAAAACATCAGCCTTCCTGACCAGCATCATCTCTGACTGGTCTGGATTCAGCTTCAGCTTGTCCTGCCTTAGCCACCTGATGGTGGCCTCAAAGCTCTAGCTCAGAGGCAGCACAGAAGCACCTGGAGGCTTAAATAATGAAATATCTGCATGCAGCCTTGGCACCAAAGTCTTGGCGGGGGCTACAAATGCAATGAAAATAAAGCAGTCAAGGGATGAACAGTTGGGAGATGCCAAGGATATTTCTTGCCTGGGGTGAGATTTGGTCAGGGAAGAGGCCCTAGAAAGGGCATGAGAAATTTTGCTATGCAAAGCCAATGAAGGAAAGCAGTAATTGCTTTAAAAATGCATGATATGCTTCAAGAATGACATTTTGAAAGGGCTGCATAAGAAGGTATGGTGTGATGGTAATTTTTTTTTAACCACTGTTTTGTGCAGGTCATTATACAAATGTACAAAAGAGATAATGTTCCAAAAGTAAACAACTTTCCAAAAATTATTGGTAAAAGGTAACTCAGTGCCACCACCCCCTCACGTAGTAGTATGCGCATAACTGCATACTCCATAGGGAACTCTCCATGTGGAGATTCAATTCCTCATTTATGCGCATGGGAAACAAGAGGCAACAAAAAGTCGACTCACCCGGACATGGTGTCTGATCGTGCAGTGATGGGCTGAGTCCGCAGCACAAAGTGATGTCTGATTGCGTGACTGTGAGTCAAATTCCACTGGAGGTAATAGGGGCGCTTCCCCTCTGCGCCAAATGGCACTTCTGACCGCAGCTGGCTTATATTTTAAAGAAGCTGTTTTTCTTTTGTTGAAGGGCAATATTTATTTATTTATTTGTACCTGACCTTACCCATTTGGGCTGAAGACACCTTATAGTTCAAAATTAAAACCATCCAAAATACTATAAGATCTCTGTGGATGCCAAGTGGACAACCTTAAGTAGGTGGACAAACAGACCAAGTGTGGACAGGAGGTCACTCAGGAATGAACAGTCCAAGTAATTTAAAGTAGTTCTTTGTTCCTCCACCCATCCATATTGAAATGGGTCAAATGCTTGGCCACCACATGTCCTATCACTCCCCCCTGGAGGAGCAAAGTAGAGACTGCACTATAATTGGCCACCTCATCTATAGACACTGATTTTTTTTTATAAAAAAGCAAGAGTATAATAACTGATTCCTTCAGAGGTGTGAGGAAGAAAACATTACTCAGCAAGACATTATTAATTTTCATCCTGATAGATCACACATTCGTTTTATTCAATCTCGATTTTTAAAATCTTTGTTGCTATGTCTCTTTTTGTAGCAGGAACTCCTTTGCATATTAGGCAACACACCCCTAATGTAGCGAATCCTCCAAGAGCTTACAGAGCTCTTCTTACAGGGGTTACTGTAAACTCTTGGAGGATTGGCTACATTAGGGGTGTGTCGCCTAATATGCAAAGGAGTTCCTGCTACAAAAAGAGCCCTGGATGACAATTAAAGAAACAACATACAGCCAAAATTGTTTTTAGAACAGCATGACCAGTTCTCATGTCATATCTATCACATTGCACATTCAATCCAGGCAGACAAAAAAACAACAACCCAAACACTCATGTGGATGAAAACTCAAGCCCAGTTTACAATTACATTAATCAACCCTTCTGGCAACTGCCCATTATCAGTGGCTGTACTCTCATGCATTCCTCTGAAGTTACTGTTTTTGCATCACAACTTGAAATATTCCATCAGGGTTCAGTTTCTCAGGAAAATAACAGGAACTTGATGGGGGTAAATTAATCTTTTTGACACCCACTACAGTTATTTTGAACGATTGCTATCAGGACCCTAGGCATTCTTCTCATTCCTTTGGGAATAGAAGTACACTACAGATCTTCAACGGGTTTAAATATTAATAGTTTAGATGATGTGTATGTGCAGAAATCTGGTCACAGTCTATGTGCATTGGAGTACTATGTATACTTTTGCCCAACGTGCCCAACTCTAATACAACTATGGGCACTTCTAGAATGTTGAGAAGAGGTGTCCCCACAAAATGGTTACTCTAGGGGTATGGCCAGCCACAAAATGTTGGGAAGTTCCAAGCCAGAGGCAGATTTTTCTAAATGGGTACTTCCTGCAGACAATAAAGGTGAACTCTTCTGAAGCACATCCTGTTCCAATATGATGGGGGAAAGCCAGGGTTGGCCTTTTGCTTTGGGAAAGAGATACTTTGGGGGAGAAGGATATGGATAGCAGAGAACACATCAGCAGGCACCATGGCATCCATTAGGGTCAAGCAGGGACCCAATGCTTTAGCCACTCTAGATTGCCTGAAGTAAAGCTGATTAAAAGTGGCTTCCAGCTTACCGTTTCAGCAAGTGCTGTACTAAACCTGCAATGTGCTCTAGGGCTGCCCTTAAAGAGAACTTGGAATTGCTGTGGCCTGTTTTCTGAAAGGAGCATTAGATCAGAACATATAGCATCTGTTCTGAAATCACTTCGTTCATTGCTAATCTGTTTTCCAGAACAATTTAAGGCATGGCTCTTAGGTCTCTCTATAAGCATGAAGAAGAAATACTCATATAATGTAGTTTAAACTGATGAAATGTATTACCAAGCTAATTTTAAGCATTATTGAAGACCACCACCTCTTGGGTTTTTAGGGGTTTTGCTTTACTTTCTCCCTTAGTTTGTAGTTTCCCTTCCCTTATTTCTTTGTAGTTTGTAGAAAATTGCATAAATAAAAAAATCCTCTATGGGGGGCTCAAAAAAGAAAAGAAAAGGCATGACTCTTAGATTTAAATCCCTGCATGACCTGGGACCCATATAGCTGAGGACTATTTTCCCCGTTCCTTCCATGCTTCTCCCAATGTCAACAGAGGAGTGTAGACTGCTCACAGCCTGATATAGAGGATATTAGGAGTGCACTCTCCTTAATGATTTTAGAAGGCCCCTACAAAATAGCATTGTTTCAGAGAAATCATTGTTAATGGGTGCCTTATTTGCTTATGGAGATATTGTGGGCCGGGCTGTTTTATTTTTATCCCCTAATGTAACTATTCTGCATTGTTTTAAAGATGCTTTTGATGTGTTCTTTGTATATACTGTACATATATCTATAGGTTACCTTGTGATTCTTCTTAGGGGGAAAGTTGGGCCTTAAAGAATGAAAATGAATACATAAATATGTGAAGTGCAGATTCTCATCCATATGATCCACATGTAGTTGTCTATAGCACTATCCAAATCATTCACTGTATGGACAACAAAATCCAGGAAGCAAATAACTGTAACAGGACAGTAACCAACAATGTGTGGTTTCCTGCTATCTTGGACCTAGTGAATACATCATACAAGTGGGAGACTCAGTTAAGAGCACTGAGAGTGGGTGTGTAGAGCTGAGCATGTGGCTTCTTCCCAGACCACCCCCCCCCCAGCTTCCAGGAGGGGTGATGCCAGCAGAGGAAATGACCTACCACTGACTTCTCTCCTGGAACCTCCATGTTCTTATGTTACTCGCATTGCACAGGAAGGACTGCCACTATACCATGTCTGTCATGTAAGAATTGTCCCTTTAATCGTTATGAAACTGTGGTGCCAATTGTTTTCCCCAAATAAATTAACACAGAACACAGGGATGTAATTCTTCTGCATCTGGAACAAAGTATCAGACACTGCAAAATCAGTCAACCTAGTTCCCCCCTCTCCATTTCCAATGTGTGAGGTTTTTCTGTTTTACTTTCATTTCAAGTATTTCAGCCCTGTCTGTTAAAAGAAAGGCTTGTCTCCCTCTGTAAAGCGCAGCACAGACATTTACCCATTCTTCTGGAGAAATTCCAAAGAGGAAATGGAAAGCTCCCTTCTCCTCTGCAAGGAATAAGTGAAGGAAGAGAGGGAGGGAAGGAGGGAGGATTGAACTGTGCACGAACACCCTTCATGGGCAAGGCATGCTGCCTTAGGACATGCATCCAGCATTTGAGCCAAGAAGCATGTATGCCATGCCATAAAGTGCCATCTAGGGGCACGGACACCCTGCTGCTATTTACAACTGTAACAAAGTGAACTTCTTAGCTTTGGCAGGATGAAAGGCGCCACAGGCTGGTTGGCAGAATTCCCACAAGCGACAACAAGCGCAACCTCTTTTCTCCATGCAGTGCTGGCTCCAGTCAGCTTCTTTCTGTAACATTGTTCCAGTCCCTCCCTAGCTAGTTAACTACAGACTCATAGCTACCATTCTAACTGGAAATTTCCAATACACACAAACCACCCTACTTCTATAGAGGCCTGCTTGATTAAGCAGGCGGGCCCTCAGAAAAGCCTGTACTAATATAAGCAGTCCATATGCATCCAGTTAAGTTTATATGCATTTACCTCGTTACTCATATATGCCATTGATCATGGTCTGTGTGAGTGCGCTGCTGGTGTGCTAAATATTACATGAAAACAGACCATCATGAGGTGCCCATGAAAAGCCCTGAGGGATTCCCACTCCTTTTTTTTATCCCCATCAGCTGTGTGCTAACTGAATTGTCACCAGCTTCTGCTTGCTGTCCCATTCCCAAAGATTATACAATTCTCCTCAGCCACATCATGAAAATTTTCAGTTGTGGTACTGACCTTGTAGGATGGCCTGCCTGAAAAAGTTAGTGGACACCATCTCTGGCATGTTTTTAGAAAGTGATATAAAGCAGTGTGATTTTATCGGTTTTAGTTTTCTGGAATATTTCTTTTAATGTACATGGGAGGTCTTTATGCAAGTTGCTATCTTTTCAAAGTGTTATATTGTCAAATATTTTAATTACATTATTGATGCATGTTTATTAATTTAGGTATTTAAACCACGTTTTTCTCCACAAAGCGGCATACCACGATTATTCTCGCCATCTCCATTTTATTCTCACAGCAGCTCTGTGAGGTGGGTTAGCCGGAAAAGAATAAGTGGCCCAAGGCTACCCAGCAAGCTTCCATGGAAAGGTGGGGGTTTGAAGCTGGCCGGCCCAGATCCTAGTCTGACTGTCTAGCCACCACCACACATGATACAGCATGCTGGCATATTTTGTGAATTACCTCAGGCCCTTCAGGGAAAAGGTGAAGTACAACCATTTTAGATGGAGGAGCAAATAACCACATGCTCCTAAAAGGAATGGGGGTGGGGGTAAAAGTGTGAGAAGGAAGAAAACCTGGCTGCTCTGTGGATCCGTCCTGAGTCAAAATATGAACTTGGCTTCCCCGTGTTGTATTTGGACATTCTGCGTCTGCACAAGGATTGTTTTAAATCACCTTGTGTGTAAGATAACTAGAATATGAGATATATAGCACAACACCTCCCTTGTTTTGCCAACATGTTTCAACAATGAGAAGAGAATCCTGGCTGGCAGTCAGTTGCTTGAAGGTCACTTTGCGTGAGAGTTGATGGGCTGAGGTCATTAGCCCCAAAGTGGCCTGTCTGAGAGAAAGTGAGGAGCTTGAGACTTTATCATGACTTTTTGCCTCCCTCCCCCTCTTGCCTTCCTCCACTTTACACCCCCCCCCCCAAGATCTTTTAGGGACAATAACGGAAGGGAATTTGAAAATGGGCAGCTTGGAAATCGTCAGAACCCTGCAAAGGACTAGCTTTTGCTTAGGGGCACTAAATGGTGACCTAGAGGATTTCTGAAAGAGTTTTTTCCCCTCCTTAAAATCCTCTATTATACATGGAGCATGCCCCTGAAATGCTGCTCTTGTGGGACAGTAGTGAAAAATGCTGCTGCAGTAGGGAGCAAATCACCTTCTTTGCATCTGTGGATCTTTTTCAAGTGGTCCAGCCCGATATGTTTGAATGACACAAGTCATAGCAATGCATAAGTTAATTTAATCAGCAAGAACTGATGACACTAAAATGTATTTTAATAAACAAAAGTGAGGATGAACTTTTCCCATGCACCAGTCTATCGTATAGTGAAAAATGGATGAGAATGACATTTAACTTCTCTTTGGGATTCAGTTCCCCATGGTCAACTCTGACCCAAAGGGAAAGTAGCCTAAGAAAGACTCAAGGTATTTTACAGTGCACTCCTATGGAGAGTTACTCCAATCTAAGCCCCTTGTCCTGACCTGTATGGCCCAGGCTAGCCTAATCTCATCAGATCTCAGAGGCTAAGCAGGGTGAGCCTTGGGTAGTAGTTGGATGGGAGACCACCAAGGAAGTCCAGGGTTGCTACACAGAGGCAGGAAATGGCAAACCACCTCGGAACATTTCTTGCCTTGAAAACCCCATGAGAAGTCACCATAAGACAGCTGTGTCTTGATGGCACTGCCCGCCAACAAGCCCATTGAGATCAGTAGACTGGAATAACATCTATCTAAACTAAGAGCAACCAAACTTCACAATTGTGACAGCCTTCAAAACCTGTTGAAAATGACAGCCAAGATCACAGGAGAAGCTGCTAGCTTTGCAGTGTGTGCAGAACAGACCATGCTAAACTTTCTCCACAGGTCCATGTCTCTGTGTACACAATTGTGTGGATGAATGCAGCACTGTGATCCTGCCCTATAATAATCTTTTGACTTCCACGATGGATGCATTTTCTTTCAGTTTAAGCTACTCCAATGGATATAAGAGCTGAGTCTGTGTTCCAAGTTAGCTATGAACTCATCGGGTGGATGGGTTTCTATTAAACTGAATAGAGACTGTTGAAGGAATAGAATCATAAACTATGAAGACCTTTGAATGTATCCGTGGTAATTAACCATTGTTTTGTTTTGAAAGGGAAAAGGCATGATCCGACCAATGACTGCAAAGGTGCACAACATTTCTGAATCATCTGTACAAAGCAGGCTTCCCAAGTGTTTTTCAAAGAAGCCTTTTGCACACACCTGGGTTGGGAGCTGAAGGACGTTCTATAAGTTCTTTGTTCACAGGACTCCAGCCACATTTCAGCGTTTGCTGCATTGTGTAGAAGAGTTCAGGGAACAATGCTTTTAGTGTGAAGTGCGAATAGTTTCCTTTCCTCCAGTGTGGTGCTCTTGCAGTCATCTCAAAGGAATGCAGAGATCAAGTAACTCAGGGTTTCTGGTTGCACACGGTAAAACAACTGTAGTGGAAAAGTACCGGGTTGGTTGCGCTTGAATATCAGCACAAAAGATATCAAGGTACACGATGGATCTGTCTCCTTGAATTAAAGTATACACACAGAATGCCCAAATATGATGAGGGGGAAGCCAAGTTCATATTGTGACTCACTTCAGAACCACAGGCCTGCTAGACTTCTCTCCTTCCTACATTTTTATCCTCCCCTGGATCCTTCAAGGACTATGTAGTTCTTTGCTCCTCCATTTTACTCTCACAATGATCCTGCAAGGCAGGTTAGGCTGAGGGAGAGAATGACTAACCAAGGTCACCCAGTGATCTTCAGGGCTGAATAGTTCTCTCCAGTCTTGGTTCGCTTTACTCCGCACTGGCTCTCAATAGTCTCTGCACCACTTCCTTGTGTATCCCACAATGGTTCCCATTTGCCACATGGGACGTCACCGTAAGAAGATGGAGAGCTTCTGCCTTCCCTCCAGCCCTGTAGCCAGGATTTTTTGGGGGGAGGGGGCGCCAGGGGGCATGGGGCACAGCTATTTAAATTAAATTAAATTAAATTAAATGAGCAGTGCCCCCCCCTAATCTTTCCTCGGCTTAAGCTCTTCCTTCCCTCCAGGCGCAGAGGGGAGGGAGAGGAGGAGTAGCTGCTTACCCCGGCTCTTCCTGCTTGGTGGGCCAGGCCAGTATTGTTGAAGCTGCACTGCCTCAGCGCCGGCCTGGAGCAATTTCACTAACCCCCCTTCCTTTCTCCTTCCACAGGAAGGAGTTAGAGAAATTGCTCTGGGCCAATGGCGGTGTGGCTTAAGGGCTCTTTTTGTAGCAGGAACTCCTTTGCATATTAGGCGACACACCCCTAATGTAGCCAATCCTCCTAGAGCTTACAGTAGCCCCTGTAAGAAGAGCTCTGTAAACTCTTGGAGGATTGGCTACATTAGGGGTGTGTCACCTAATATGCAAAGGAGTTCCTGCTACAAAAAGAGCAATACTGGCATGGCCCGCCAAGCAGGAAGAGCTGCGCTGCCCCCCAATGCCCCCATCCCAATTTTAATCCACAATCTTAGCTACGCACTGTGCCAGAATGAGAGTTAGAGAATCACTTCAGGCTGACGATTCTCTAACCCTCCTTCCAGCGCAGCATGTGGCTAAGATTGCAGTTTAAGATTTGGGTGGGGAGCTCTGAAGATCTGATAGGGGGCTGAGCCCGTAAAGCCCCACCACTGGCTACAGCCCTGCTTCCCCCTATGCCATTTTTTCTAGCCTGTCCTGGGATCATATAATTGAGGACAAGTGGTGCTTGAGAAGGGGAGAAACAGGCCCCTCTGCAGCTGTTTCCACCAGAGAAAATGGCATGGGACAGAAGGAGGAAAGAAGTGAAGGATGCCTCTCCTGCAGCACTTGAAGCTGCTCTGAGTGACCCAGCAGTTTTTAAGTGAATCTCGATGAGTATGTGTGACTGCCAGGTGGCTCAGGGGTCTTCCAACTTGGCTTGTGTCACCCCGTATTGTTTAGATAAGCCCCAAGAGTCTTGTGGCACTTCGTAGTCTAAGACATTTATTATGGCATAATTGTTTGTGAATCAGAGTCCACGTATTCAGATGCAGAAGTAGTATCAGTTACCCGATGCACATACACACCCACATTTGAGAGATCTATGCAGTATTCGACAGTCCCATGAATGTAGATTTCGTCATGATAGACTACCTCATGGCTACCCTACTGATATCTACATTCATGGGACTGCCGAATACTTCATAGATCTCTCAAATGTGGGTGTGGTTTTTTTTTTTTACGTATATACACAGACGCATGCATTATGCCAGGAGCCACCCTGTAGTTCTATTAAAAATATCCCGGAGACACAGTTTCTAGATATTCTCCCCCCTAACCCTTTTTATCTGAAGTGGTTAACCTTGTAGGTTTAGACCCCTTCCATTTAGATGACATTCTTGTAGACGATGCACTGTATTGCGCTGTATTGTGCTTTAATTTAAAATTAATAAAGATGATTAAAAAAAAGGAGAGTTCGGTAGCATCTTCAAGTCGAACACATTTAGAGACAATCCTAAGCAGGTCCACTCAGAGAGAAACCCTATTGGATTCAGTAGGAATTAGCCCAAGGTAAGAGTGCAAGATAATTACAGTGAAAGCTTTCATGATCTTGAGGCATTTTGTTCAATGCACAGTACTCTGGATTTTTTGCCACTTTGGAGTTTTCTCTGCTGGGAATATTCTCCAACCTGACAGTCAGGAAGTGAGATTTTTCACTTTCCTTCAAGTATGTGGCACAATGCTTCACTATCCTGAGCATCTGGAGATGATCTGCTAAACACATTCTTCATCAGAATTTTCAGTGTTGTGCACTTGGATTCCTACTCCTTTGATTTGATGGCATACTATACTCAGGATAAATGATTTTGCTTCTGCTGGGGGACTACAGGCAATTATTTGGGACAGCCTGGCCCTAAAACTCTAGAGCTTTATAGCTCCATTTACCTTTGCTGCAGCTAATTGCTAAACTGTTAGTTGAAGTTCTGAGTTTAATTGATTTACTTTCCCATCTGTGACATTTCCTTGGCCAAGATAAACAGAATATTGCTGATTCAGAGTTAATGGTTACTGGATGAATAAAGTCTAGATAAACACATCAGATTTCCAGAGTTGCTACAAATACGAAAGAATTATGACATAGATGCTTACATCAGCTTGTCCATTCTAGACAAGGAAGAAGGACTTTCACCTGGTAGCATTGCGTATATTTGGTTAGGTGGTGATTCATAGGCTTTTGGAATATCAAGATCCTCTTTAGGATCCTGGAAGCAAGGTTGGTGAAGTTTGAATTTCAGAGATAATTTATAATGACAAGCTCTTTTTTGCTCAGGAAGGTTTTATCTTTATTTTGATTGTAAGCCCCTAACTGTTCATGGTTTAACTGGTGCAGAACCCCTAGCTGTTTGAGCAAGTATTTGTTTTGGGTATCTGTGTAGGGTCTAGTCCAACCCCCTGCACAATGCAGGAAAATTACAAATACCTCCCCCCTACACCCCCAGTGACCCCTGCTCTATGCTCTGAAGAGGGCAAAAATCCTCCAGGATCCCTGGCCAAACTGGCCTCGAAAAAAAATTGCTTCCTAACCCCAAAGTGGTGATCAGCATTTCCCTGGGAATGTGAGAAAAGGCCACAAGGATCCACAAATACAATCACTGGCCTTTCTTAGATATGGTTGAGTACCTCATGGTGCCATTCCATAGTAACAGTTGCTTTTCCCCTTCCATCAGAGTAAGTGTTCATTTGCAGTTGTGTGGTATGGTGATTAGAGTGTCAGGTTAGGAGGACCCAGGAAGCCCAGTTTAAAAGCCCCACTCTGTCATTTTTTAAAAATAAACTTTATTTATAACTTTTAAATTTTAACGAAACCAGAACACCAAATAGAGATAATACCATACAGAACATACATTGAAACAAGATAATTTTGCTGGAACAGATAAAGGAACTGTAGGTAGTAAAAAGGAATCTCATAATCATTAAAAAGCAATAAAAGAATGATTAGTGGAAAATATAAGAATATAGGATTATAAAAATCTCTTTACACCTTTGATTACATCGCAGTGTAGAAATATACCTTCTGGGAATGGTGTTTGCGGGTACAATGGTGTCAGCAAAGGTTGCCTCTAGAAATGGTGACCATTTGGCAAAGAACAAGGATTGAGCTTTATAAGTGCTAGATGGGAGTGAAGAAATAGCTATTTTCTCCATTGTGTAGAATTCCCATATCTGCATATACCATTGATGTAAGGTTAATGAGTTGGTACTCTTCCAATTTCTGGTTATAACAGATTTAGCTGCCATTAGCAACAAGGAAATAAGATCTTTACGTATTTTTGGGATTTCTAGGTCGTCCCATAGGTCGAGTAGTATGAGAGTAGGTGAGAGGGGTAAGGTTATATTAGTTATCTTTTGGATATTTTGTAAAATTAAAGACCAGAAATTCCTGATTATTTTACAAGTCCACCAGCAATGATCATAGGTGGCAATTACATTACATGATCGCCAACAGACTTGTTAATCTGGTGGAGTTTTGCCGGTGTGTGGTACCAGCGCAATATTAGCTTTAGGGCTTGGGCCCTTATGTTTAATGGTTTTGAAGTCATACTAGGAGATGACCAAATTTTAAGCCAAGTGGAGTCGTCCAATGGAATCAAACAATCAGAGTTCCAAGCAACTTGATATGTTATTGGGGCGCTGGAAGAATGGAGTAATAGTGACCTGTAGAGGGTTGAAATCATTCCAGTGCATGATGTAATTTCTAACGATAAAATTTTCTCTACTAGGGTGAGTGGTCGAGTTTCTGAATTGCAAAAAATGGACTTCCAAAGGTTTTTGACTTGTAAGTATTTAAACCAGTTAATCTTGCAATTGTATTTAAATTCTATTTCAGATTTGGTTAAGAGTGTAAGTTTATCACTGATATCCTTAAAACGCAAAATGTTGTTGTCTCTCCAGGTTTTAAAAGACGTGCTGGAGTATCCAGGATCGAACCAAGATTGACCTATGAAAAAGGTAAGTATGGAGGGGGAGGGGATTAAAGTTGTTTTCCATCAATCCCAAACTTTCAATGAATTCTGTAGGAAAAAGTTATCATGTAGGTTAGCTGGTTGGTGTTTGGGGTAGTCCCAAAGAATCTCTTGGAACGATCTTGAGTTAAGATATGTAAGTTCCACCAATTTCCAGTGAGTGTGATAGTTTGTACTACATTGTTTGAAAATACCTATGAGTGTGGAAGCTTCATAGTATAAAGGTAGGTCAGGTAGGGATAAGCCACCATTCTTCGGTTGTCTTCTTAGCGTTGCAAAACTGATTCTATGTAAAGATTTATTCCACACATATTTCAGGATGCTGGTCTGCCATGTTTTCAATAGGGAGTGTGGAATTAAAATTGGGAGAGCTCTAAATAGGTATAAAAATCTTGGAAATATAAATGACTTGATTGCTTGTATCTTTTCAATCCACGTCAGGAGGGATGATGTTGTTGAGTTATGTAAGGCTTCTAGAGACTTTGCTAATGTTGTGTAATTGCATTTAATTAAGTCAGATAATTGAAGAGGACTAAGTATTCCTAGATATTTCCAGCATTTCTTAACCCAACTGAAACTATAGTTTTGTTTGATGTATTTTTTGTTGTTTTCCATTAAATGGATAGGGTATAGAATGGTTTTAGAATGATTGATTCGGAGACCCGGAACTGATCCAAAAGATTCCAACTGAGAGTGTAATTCGGGTAAGGAGTCTTCTGGTTTTGTTCAAAATAGAGTCAAGTCATCAGCAAAAAGACTTAATTTAAAATGACAATTACCTATCTGTATGCCGTGGATCTGGTGATTAGAACAGATAGCATGTGCTAGCGGTTCAATGGCTAAAGCAAACAATAACGGGGAGATTGGACAACCTTGTCTGGTGCCTCTGGACAGGTTAAAATTCTTTGAGAAGACTCCGTTTGTTTGAATGCAGGCCACTGGCGATTGGTAGATGGTTTTAATCAGACTTAGGAATTTGGGACCGAAGTTCATGCTTGTTAAGAGAGAGTTCAGATACTGAGTTTCCACTCTGTCGAATGCTTTTTCAAAGTCAACTGATAATATAAAAGAAGACCGAATGCAATGTTTCTGGCGGTATTGAATAACATTTAGCACCTTACGGGTGTTGTCCGTAATTTCTCGACGTGGAATAAAACCGGTTTGGTCAGTATTAATATAGCATTCAATTATTTGATTGAGGCGGGATGTCATTGCTGCCGTACAAATCTTGTAGTCCTGGTTTAACAGGGATATAGGCCTATAAGAACTAGTCAGGTCTCTGTCAGGTTTGGGAATGAGCACTATTTTGGCTTGGTTCCAAGACGGTGGCATAATGCCCTCTTCCAATACCTGGTTACAAGTGTGTGCTAAGGGATCACCTAGGAAGGAAGAATTTTTTGTGTGTAAGATTCTGGGGTGAATCCATCCCTACCGGGGGATTTATTTGGTTTGAACTTTTTGATGACTGCTTGGATCTCTTGTGATGAGAATGGTGTCTCTAGCCACTGTTTGTGCTCAGATGTCAGGTTTTTAGGAAGAGGAAATTTAGCTAAAAGTTATTTATGTTATTTGAAGATGGTGCATCGGACGTATAAAGATTTGTAATATTCAAGGAATATCTCGGATATGTCGTTATTACTATATTTCAATTGGCTAGTCTTATTTCTGATGGCATGAATTGCATTTTCTGATATTTTCTTCTTGAATTTCCAGGATAACAGTTTGAGCGATTGTGGGGTCTTAAACCAGTATTTTTGTTTAATGTAGGCTAGTCTTTTTTGGATTTTGGATGTCTCTATTGATTCCAATTTTTTCCTTTCTAACAATAGCTTTTTGCATGTGCGTTTCCACCCATAAAGTTTGTATTCATCTTCTAGCATTTTAATTTTTTCAGTAATTTCTTCTTTCAATTTATTTTTCACTTTTCTGTAGGTAGATGAGATTGCTATAAATTTACCCCATACAACTGCTTTTAATGCATCCCACACTAAATGCTGAGACACTCCGCAGGCTTCGTTGTGATGCAGATATTCTTTAATTTCGGTTTCTATGGAATCTGTAATTGACTTTATTACTAATAAAAGACTTGAATGAAGTCTCCATGTGTAAGCATGTTTTATGGGCTCACCAAGTTCCAACACAGATTCAGTCCAAGCGTGATCTGACCAAATTCTTGATCCAATATGTGCGTCAGTAAAGAAGTTGGAAATACTTGAGGATGCTAGAATAAAATCATTTCTTGAATGAGTCTTAAATCTAGGGGAAAAATAAGTAAAATCTTTTACTTTAGGTAAAAGTCGCCAAATATCAATGAGATTAAACTGATTTAGTATCAAGGCCAGCTCAGATTGGCCTGAGAGAGTGCTTCCTGGATTTCTTTTACATTTATTTAGAGTTTTCAAGTGGGTTTTGTCTAAATTATAATTAATAACATAATCAAAGTCTCCTCCTATTACACAAGGGTTGGAGCTAAATGACTCAAGTTTGCTGAAAGTAGTTTTGATGAAGTCCAATTGACCTTCATTAGGTACATAAGTAGAAGCCAGGGTGATGGGTGAACCATTCAGTGAACCGCTAAGGAAAATATATCGACCATTGGGGTCTTGGTCAATCTTATCTGATTGAAATTTCACATTTTTGCTGATTAATATCACTACACCATGTGACTTGGAAGACCCTTGAGCCTGAAATTGGTGAGACAACTTTTGAGAAGGAAAAACTTTATCTTCATTACCTTTAAGATGAGTTTCCTGAAGAAAAATAACAGCAGGATTTTGTTTCAAAATAGCTGTCATTACTCTACGTCTTTTGATGGGTGAGTTTAGCCCTCTACAATTAAGTGATAAAAACTTTGTTTGAGTATTAGGCATCATTCAAACTAAAAAGAGGACGTTTGACACACACGGTTTCATCCAGTCTGGAAAATGAAAATGTTGCGAATGAAACTCTTGGAAAGATTTGACTCTTGGAAGGATGGGAGTACGTGGTATATTACTTTGATGTTCAGAAACATTAACAAGAAGAATAACAATCATAACTATTAACAAAGAACTATAGCAACCCAGAGCCAACTCTTGGGCTCTTGAGTCCTTTTCTGGGAAGGACTGTAGCATGGTAGAAATTCTATAAGGGAATTAGAAAACAAGGAAGGACTAAGCTGGGAATCCCCTTCATTTTCTCCCCCCTGAGATATATAAAATAACTGTGTACTCTAAGCCTATCAAATATAGTGTTATTGAATACTAGTAAGAGAAGCCCGTCGTGGCGGTAGATGACGGGCCCTAGATAGGAAGGAAGGGCGAGTGGAAGGGAGGAATGGAGAAGAGGAGGTAGAGAGAGAGAGACAGAGTTAGAGAGGGGGGAAAGAGAGAAAAGGGGGGGAGACAGAGTGGGGTTAATGTTAGTAATTTGGAAAGAAAGGAAGGAAGAAAGCTAGGAAGGAAGGGAAGAAGAATGAAAGGAAGGAAAGAAGGAAGGAAGATGGGTAGAAAGACAGAGATTGAGAGAGACTGAATGGGACGAAGGATAGTTGAGAAGGAAGAAGGGCAGAGAAAGAAAGAGAGGGGGGAAACAGAGTGAGTGAGAGAGAGAATGTTGGGAGGAGAGAGAGAGAAAAAGGAGGGGGGAGTGGACCGGTGGAGCGGACCGGTGGAGGGGACCCGGGCTG
>NW_015165234.1:4262545-4353541 GCF_001447785.1 Gekko japonicus
GCGGTCTACGCCGGTGACTGTGGGCGGGAGAGGGAGGCAGGCGGGAGAGTCGCCGGGACTGTGGGCGGGAGAGGGAGGCAGGCGGGCCGTTTTGGAGTGGGCTGGGGGGGGAACCGGTGGACGGGGCCTGAAGGCCCCGTTCGCCGTCCTGCGGGGGGGGAGGCGCGGACGGGGCCTGTTCAGGCCCCGTTCGCCCTCCTGGAGTGGGCGCGGGGGGGGGGGAAGCTGGCGGACCCTACCGGCTCCGTTGGCTGGACTGAATGCGGGCCGTTAGTGAAGACGCTGGCTGCGATGACTGGCTCCCTCCCCTCCCAGCCACCCAGCCAATGGCAGGCCAGGTTCGCTGAGGGAGCCAGTCATTGGAGGCAGCTCTTCTGAGTGGCATTTTTTCCGCCCATACACTAACGGGGCGCATTTTAGAATTCTGGCACCCACTACTCTTTTATAATAAGGGAGAGATAAGGAACTCCCTGAAGCATAAGATAGTGCCAGTAAAAAAGTCTGATATTTCTGACTTAGCATAACAACTTGAAGTGCTACCTTTAAGAATAGAATGAAGAAAGGAGTAAGTGCAATTACACTATAAAAGGTTAATCCTTCATTATCAGGTTGCATAAGATTCAGTTAAATACTTTTAAAAAAATAAAATAAAGATAATAGCAGTGGTGGACTTTAGCATATCTAACTAAACATTTCAGATTCTAATGCTACCATTTAAAAATGAATTAATTGAAGAAAATAAAAACAGTTACACAGAAAAAGAAATAAAACCTTCATTTTCCGTCTGCATAAAAATCATTGGTATGCTATCTAAAAGCTAAAATAAGAACAATGGCAATGGTAGCTTTTGACTGCTAGTAGAAATAACATATTACTGATATGTCTATTAAGTCTATTGTTGACAGTAAGAAGTTATGAGCACAGTTAATAAAATATTTATATATCCCACTTTAGTAACCATGGTATTGTAAGCTAAGACAATTTCAAAAATAACCGTGCATGTTCTTATGCAAAAGACAAAAAATAAAAGCATAGATGGATAAATAAATATAGTGCAACATTTAAAGCAAAGTAGATGAATAATATATAGCCTTCTTAATATTAGCACTAGCATAACCTTAAAGTAAAATAGGGAGTTAAAACCCAAGTTACACTAACGCTACCTGTCCTTTGGTACCAAGGTAAATTGCAATCCAAGTGGGAGGTAGGTATGTCCTGGATCAGGTGCATTTTGTTTTGCGGTCACGTCTTGCTCTAGCCGATTGCCATCGGTCTGTTGGAGAGTCGTGCTGCTTGGGTACGGGGTCCAAAGGTCGGTCCAGGGGTAGCTGAAGTTGCAGGTCCAGGAGCAATTTTACACCAGAGTCGAGATCCGAGGCATGGAGCAGAGAGCCGTCATGGAGAACTTGTAGTTTACAGTAGGCAACCCATTTGTAGTGAATCTTGGCATTGATCAGTGTTGTAGTTATGGGTTTCATGGATTTTCGGCGTGAAAGAGTCTCAGCAGACAAATCTTGTAGAACCAACATTTTAACATCATCTAAGAACAAAAAACCCTTGGGTCTGGCAGTGGCAATTATCTTTGTTTTGGTGCATGTGTCCATGAATTTTGCTATTACATCTCGGGGGAAGTTGTTTTGGCACGCATGGGAAGAACCCACTCTGTAGGCGAAATTGATCATGGGTGCTACTCCCTCCTCGAGGACTAAGATTTTCGCCAGCCAAGTTGCTAAATATATTATCAGTTCCGTTGTTTGTTCAGCATTCTCAGGGATCCCTCTAAATTTAATGTTATTAGCTTTCAGTTGATTTTCCAAGGAAATGATTTTATCCGTGGCCCATTCGTCTCTTTTGTAAAAATAAGAGGATTCATCTTGGAGGGCCAGGCTAGCTTCCATCACTGTTTCAGTGGTTTGAGTCACCTGTGCCATAGATTGTTTAGGTTCATTAAGCTGAGTGGTTAATGGCTTTAGAAGCTCAGCAATGGTGGTGGACATTCTTTTCCAGGGCTTGTAAGGAGTTATGGAACTCTTGCCAGGATACTGTGAGGCCTTCCGGCTGTTGGTCTGTGCCGCCCGATGCCATTTTGGAAGGGTTATCTGGAGTGCTTCTAGGAGCCCCAAGTCTCTCTGTTTTCAGGAAATAAGAGGGGACCCCTTTACTCACAGTTGTAGAGTTTCTTGTTTTCGGTCCAGAATTTCTTCCCATATCTTGGGGTACTTTTGTAAGTTGTGCAGGCTTGGTGAATGTCGGCTTAGAAGTGATTTAGGGGGAAGGGTTTGGGGAGCTTAACGCTCAAGCATCCGTTACATTCTGCTCCGACGCCACGCCCCAGTCCCACTCTGTCATTAAACTCACTGGGTGACCTTGAGCTAGTTAGTTACTCTCCCTTAGCCTAACCTACTTCATGGGCTTAAAATAAAAAGAAAAGGCAGTGCCCTGAACTCTTGAGCTGGATTTTTAAAAATGTCAGTGGTTTCAATTATCCGCTTTCTTTGGTGGCTGGTTTTGTCCATTTGTTTTGTGTAGGGGGTGAATCCCATGAAAAATTTCTACACGGTCCTTCTGCAAGTAAAAGCGCTAAAAACTGTCTGCTTGTGCAAAGTGAAGGCTATCTCTACTATCTTTTCCATGGGTTCAAGACATAATGTCTAACATTAAATGCAGTCGTATGAACTACCTGTTATGCATTCCATTGCTCCATGCACACAATGTTATTTTGTTAAAAATTACACCGAAGCAACTATATGTTGCTGCATCCCTTGTGCTCTTGCTTGCAGAAGCTGAATTGCTTGCAGAAGCTGAATTGCCTTTCCATTTCTGCATTGCTGAATCCAAGCCCATGTCTGTTGTATGGTTTTTATACAGAGTCCGCATCATTTGTACATATACAGTATGCATAATGTAGATTTACTGATGCATACATTGCATGGAAAGATGTGTACATTTTGACAGGGAAAATTAATTGCAAGGAAACAGGAAATGGTGTGAAAATAAAGAATCACACCTTCAACTCAGAAGGCAGAATCAAAATAAAAAGGGGGCATTTCAGGTTGAAACAGCAGAGATGAGCAATGTGAAGCCATTCTAATTTCCATTGCAAATACTCCCCCTTAAAGCTCTGCAGTGGAAACCCTCCTTGCACCAGCAATTCTAGGAAGTCTGCGTACTTCCTCTTTTGCTTCCCCTGGGGCCATGGTTGCAGCATGCTTGACACTCGCATGTTGCATGTCTGAGCTCAAACTTCCCATTTGTGGCTTGGCTCTGGTTTGTCATACCTTTTATGGAAAAAACCTTGGCCATAGATTAGTCATGGTATAAGATGCCAAACTACTAAATCACTGGCTGTTGTTGCCGCTCTGCAGTGAGATAATAGAGGATGGAAACAAAAATAATAAAAAAGGAATCCTGCAGCAAAATACTGGGAACTGACTCAGTTCTCAATTCGGTTGTAGGCTTCCTGCATAGCCTTGGTTCAGAAACTTTGTGTTCTTGAACAGGAGCTATGTACTTCCCATCTCCTTCCTCATGGCTGTTTCAAGGGGGAATATGTCACATCATTTTAAACCTCAGCTCTTTCTTTTTCATTATTGGTCACATCCCAGTTCCACCATACTATGGAACTAGCTCTGGAGCCCTAGAAAGGTATGCTTTGATTCAGCCCAGAGAATGAGCACATGTTCCCCAGTGCCAGCTGCCTTGAAATTCATGAACATTGCACAAGATCAGTGTCATGCATGCTTACCTGGGTTGTGAGTAGGTATGCTTTTTCCAGAGGCACTGCCTTTTACTTTTGGGTAGCCCCAAAGCAGGGGTGCCACACTTTCTATCCTGAACCAAAGTCCCCAAATATCAAGCACTCTCAGCTTGAACCACAGAGTCAGGCTGCAAGTACTCTGCAAAAAAGGATTTCATATTCAGGTGACAGCAGCCTCAGAGCAAACTTCCAGTCTTCCCCCTCCACCCAGCAGAGATATACTTATGAAATGACAATGAGTTCCACTGGGTGAAGTATCTACATTTCTAAAAGCTATTCAGAGGCCACCTGGCAAATACTCCTCTTATTTCCAGTACCTCACCCAGCCCTTTTGTGCAGTCCTGTGTCTATGTGTAAATTCTTTGTCTTTCCTGCTCTGTCCCCCAGGATACCACGATAAACCAATCAATCATTCAAATATTTAGCAATCCTTCCTAATGCTAATCAGGGACTCATCTCCCACATTTTGTCTATACTTAGATGCCTTTTCAAACTACCCTGGCAGGACCATTAGTGGTCAGAAAACTCATTCAACTAGCCACCCAGCACCTAGCTAATCCAGTAAAGACACTGTCAAATCTCAGCATAGCCTGACCATGCCTCTCTGGAACTTCATTGGTCACATCCAGACCTTGTCCATCCTGATGCCACACACCCCTGGGACTCATCATTGGTCCAGGTAATCTATCTCACCTGAGACCAGTCCCTAGGGCCGCCCATTGGTCTGCATTGTTTTTCCAATGTCTATATCTGTGAGCACATGGTCTTAGACCGTGTGCTTCTGTGCAGATGCCAACTGGCAGTCCACCCTTAAACCCTCTGGGTTTAGGCCATAATCTCATCTCCATGGATCCCTGCACGTCTGGACTGCACTCCATGAAACTGCTGAGCGGTCGGGTTAGAACGGATAAAAGGAAGTACTTCTTCACCCAAAGAGTGATTAACACTTGGAATTCACTGCCACAGGAAGTGGTGGGTGCTACAAGCATGGACGGCTTCAAAAGGGAATTAGATAAGCATATGGAGCAGAGGTCCATCAGTGGCTATTAGTTACAAGGTATAGATAGGGGCTCTGGGGCAAGTGATGCTGTGTCTTCTTGGTGCTTGGGGGGGGTCAACAGTGGGAGGGCTTCTAATGTCCTGGCCCCACTGCTGGACCTCCTGATGGCACTGGTATTTCTGGCCACTGTGTGACACAGAGTGTTGGACTGGATGGGCCTTTGGCCTGATCCAACATTGGCGTCTCTTATGTTCTTATGACTGGTTGTATCACCTCTCTATAAGCTATTAATCACCTCTGATTCCTTAGGTCTGTATTGTGTGCGTGAATGTTTAATTATTGTTTGTGTGCTTGAAAGAAAGAAATCATTATTTTAGCCACCCAGTCTCTGTGTCTATTACTGGGTTCTTGGGAATTCTAACTCTGGTATACACAGGTCTGATCCTATAGTTATGCCAATTGCACATTAATATCATAATTCCCCAATCTTTTATTAAAGAACAGAGCAATTTGGCTAACAATGCTTGGATCCAGCTCTCTGTTGTGCCTGAGTTCCACTCTCAAGACACTTCTCCTTGCACAACCCTCATGGGACATTTTTGGAGACATTCTTGATAGATAGTTGCCAATGACACACACTTTCTTCTTATTGCACATTGCTTGTCCCTGGTTATATTTGTTAGACAAAAATGCCTATTCTGTTTGTTAGCTTTACCTTTGGGTCTATGAGGAGTTTTTCAAAAATTGATGCAGATCCCTAATACATCATGTCAGATGAATATGGGGGGGGGGGGATATGTGTCAAGACTAGCTGCTGAGATGCACCAAGAGCACCAGCTCATGATTATCTGCAAAGTCAAAGAAATAATCACTTTCCCTTCCTAATCAAGGCAGTGTTATGTGAGTTGCTTGCAGGCCTGTCCAGGAGTCCCTTATATATTGTATTCACCAGTATGGTACCTCTGTTTATATACAAAGAGGTTTAAGTGATCTGTTGGTGTTGTTCTGCATCTAAAACCAGTTTGTGAGACTAACTACAACCGTGTGCATTTAATGGTAGAAGCATTCCAGCCTCTCAAGACCAACAATTGTAGAGGAGAATCATTAGAACTCTGTGACATTGTATTTTTTAAAATGACATGGACAGCCCACAATATTCTTTGACTGAGGTGGGGATAGAGCAAAGCTACCAACATTGGGACAAGGGAGGGGTTATTTTGGTCATATCATAGGATAGTGTCTGTTATGTCACGAATACCATATTTATGAATCTCTGCACTGTGTTGATGTTCACCCTGCACATTTGGAGATATAAAGGAGACAAAATCCGTCACAGATATACAGTTGTGTGGTTCTAATATGCCCGTTTCTCATCTATTAGAATACATTTCCTCTTGTTTTCAGATAGCTGTCAGCTCTTAACTGGCCCTAACTCAGCCTTGCTGATTTTACAAGGACATCTGAATCAAAGCATCACTTTCTGTATCTCTGGTAGAGGCTGGAAGGCTTAACATCGCACAGTCAGCTGCAGCAGGGTGTTGTAGTCAGGTGATAAAAATAGAGGTGAGTAACTTTCATTTTATATGGGCCAAGGGATTCAGATATCACTTTAATAATATTTCCATGTGGTAAGGGAAAACATTTTAAATGAAGTGGATACTCGGGAATCAGGCCACAGAAACACATTTCTCAGGGAAGTTGCAGTTGTAAGGTATGCAATAATTAGACATAATAAAGTAATTGCAGTAAATTATGATTCCTGTATCTAATAGCCAAGCACTGGACACCATGTGGAGAGCTAAATCTCCGCATCAGGGCAGCTAAAGCTACCATGTAGGGATTTGCAAACC
The DNA here is from genome assembly GCF_001447785.1 of Gekko japonicus. Taxonomy (NCBI): domain Eukaryota; kingdom Metazoa; phylum Chordata; class Lepidosauria; order Squamata; family Gekkonidae; genus Gekko; species Gekko japonicus. The sequence continues at coordinate 4,269,153 of NW_015165234.1, forward strand.
CAGGGTAACACTGAGAGAAAAAACCCTGTAGTTTTCTATTTTAAAAAAAGTCTAATTTGGGGGTAACTTAATGAAGACATGCCCAAACAATTGCAGATGTTGTATGAAACTAAATTGCCAAAATTCGGATGGAATTTTGTGTTGATTTGACAATCCAAAATGGTGTGTGAAAACCTGAAGGTCCTGCCCTGATTCCCAGTACTGGACTAGAAGCGACCACCGGAACAAGCATTTGGAAGTTTAGCGATTTTCTCTGCCTGGCGTGATCCCAGGGGCCATCTTAGGACCTGGCTGGATCGATTCAAGGATTGATGAGTGAGTTGTCATTGAAACGAGACACTAAAGCCTAGAAGTGAAGTCCCTCCACTACAAGCGTACAAACGAAGAGGGCGGGGAGGGGACGCCCTATCTCCCGACATTTTAAGCAAAAGCAAAAGCAAGGAGGGAGGGACTGATCAAACTGTGGCGATGGACTGTAGCAGAGAGTTTTTCTAAAAGAAAGCGGAGTGTTTAATTGCTTTGGAGGACTTTTTTTAAAGGCTTATTTTGCTATTCAGTACATAGTACTAAATTGCTTCCCCTTTAGGATTGCCAGTGCTGGGGGGGGGGGATACCTGGAGATTCTGGGGGCTGGAACCTGGGGAAGGCGGGGTTTAGTGAGGGGAGGGACCTCAGCAAGGTAAAATGTCATGGAGTCCACCTTCCAAAGCAGCCCTTTTCTCCAGGGAAGCTGATCTCTGCCACCTGGAGAGCAATTGGGAACCCCATTGAACATACTTGAAGCAAGTCTGCAATCCCATTTAATAACAGTTTTACAAAACTATCAAACATAAATCCCAAAATGCCAATACTGTTTTCTCTATAGAAAATTGCACATTCAAAATTTGTTGTGGTTAAATTTGACATTCTAAGAACAAGATTATTATCCCTAAAACAAACACTGGACACCATCTTATGTCAAGCTCTCTTGCACAAACCCTGTTGTAGAGTGCAGCACACAGGCATTCTTGCACAGTTCCCAAAAGTTTTAGTTGGGGATTTTAACCTCCTGTTAAACTCTGTCCAGTACTTTCACATAGGAATATTCTCTTTTGGTCAAAGCTGCAGGATTGCCCATTAATTTTAAACTGTTATTTTAAATCTAAGTGATTTGGGCCTAAAATGGTTCATTTTATCCAAATGAGAATTCCAGAAACCAATGTAATATATACTGGACAATGGCTGGCATTATACTAGCTTAAGATAACAAGATCTTAATAGTAAGCTTAACTGGAATGAGACATGCAGGAGCCAGGAATTTCCTAAGAGCCTATGTCAACCAGATAACGCCTAAATATAGAGCTCTAAGGAATTCCAAAATTAAACAAGCATGAAATATTATCATTGTTGAAGATGCTTGAATGAGCTGTAGATGAATGTGACTTAATCAGTCTTGAACTTCCATGGTCTCACAGACTGGCACTGTAATCCTCTGCAGAGTTGCTCCAGTCTAAACCCATTGATTTCAGTAGATTTAAAGTAGAATAACTCTGGATAGGATTGCATAGCTAATACCTTAGGCCAGGCAGGGATCCCCAAACTCATTGAGAGTGTGGGAATTTTAAGAAAGCATGGTGAGTGTCACCACAAAATGGCTGCTACAGAGAGGCAAAATGTCCAGTGGTTCTAAGCCAAGGGTGCTCCTATGAAGGATATTCCCTGAATGAACTACTCTCTATAGACTGAGGCCTCCTGGGGTCTCCTGAAGCACCTCCTGCTCCAGTGAGATGAAGGAAAGGAAGGACTGTCCCTTTACTTTAGGGAAGAAACAAATCAGGGAAGAAAAAAGTGGCCACTAGGAAACCATGGACACCATGTTGAGGATGACATAAGCAATGCACGGTTTGGGAGGGCTGTATCAGTTACAGCTCAACATTAGTTGAGAATCACATTGTCTTAGGCCATATGTGCCTAAGGGGAGGGGTCATGGCTCAATCTCTGGCATCTTCAGTTAAAGGATCTCAGAAAGCATGAGTTGGTCTTTGCTGGTCAAAGAAGACAGTGGACTAGATTGTAATATTGTTGTGCAGCTGTTAGTGTACTAGTGATAAATTGTCTTCATTCCTGTTTTATATGGTCTATAACTGCAACAGCTGCAGTCATGCCAATAACTATTATTGCTGTCGACAATTCATGGATATAAACAAATGACATTGGTGATAAGATAAAAGTTTGCGGTCTGTAATTCTAGTGAAGTCACCTTCATCTGCAAAAAAACATATAAACAACCACTCTAAGTGTTTTTACAGTACTAAAAGAAAAATACAATTATATAGCTGTTGCTGTTTCCTTGCTACCGTATTTCAGCCTAGGTTACAAGCAATGCTCCCCTTAAGCTGTGGAGACTTGTGAGCAAGAATTCTACTTTGTGAGCTGCCAGCATTAAAGTTGTGAGTGAGTGATTTTTCTACTGCATAAATCAGTTTGCTCTGGAGCCATCCTTCCTGAGCTAAGACAAAAATGTGTGAGCCAGAGGCTAAAAAACTGTGAGCTAGCTCACACTAACTCAGCTTAGAGGGAACACTAGTTACAAGCATCCAGGAAAGTCTCCTAGGCCCCGGTCACACGAGAGGTTTTGGGCCGGGAGAGGGCTGGATCGGGGGTGCAGCAAACGGGCGCGATCCCACCGCAACATCTGGGAAGTGTTTATTTTATTTTATTTATCGTTCGATTTATTACCCCGCTCGAACCCCCGCTAAGGGGTCTCTGAGCGGCTTACATTTTGAATCTCATACCTAATCTATGGCCACAGAACACAGGGTGTGGGGCAGTCCCTATCAGCACCCAGTGGAGGTACCGGATGGTCTTCGGGTCGGTGTTCCTCGGCTCGATGTCTCTCGGCTGTCTTCTGGCTCCATTTCGACGGTCACTCCTGCGGTGGGTCAGCTGGGCCCCTCCGACGTGCGCGTTCCGGCACGGCTGCAGCTCTGTCCTTCCGGCTCCGCTGCGCCTGCACCGTCCGCTTTCCCCACGTCGACCGACTCCGCCTCTCCGCCGCCGTCTGCTTCCGTCATTCGAGCTGTACCGGGACGCCATCTTTTCCAGCCGCTTACTCGCCGCTTCGCCTCTCCGCCAGTCTTTGACACTCCAGCAACCCCCTCGATCCAGCCCTTCTGCCGAAAACCCCGCAGCAAAAAGGAACCACCTACCGAGGTGGTTCATCCGGAAAGTTCGCATCACGGCCGGCCGTGGGATCGCCGGCGCGTCCTTCCACCGGTGCATCCCCGGCTCCTGCCCAAACTGCGCATGCTCACACATGCGCAGTTCGACAGCCTCCCCCTCCCGACCGTGTCTTCCTCCCCGGCATCTGATTGTGCCGGGGAGCAATGGCGCCGCGGCTCAGGGGATCCGTGGGATCCCGCCGCGGCGTCTCTATTTTGGTGCGGCTCTAATTAGCTGCACTTTGGCCGGTGTTTTTCCTGCCATGTGGCAGGGACCCTACATACTTTTTTTCCTTTTAGTTTTTTTCTAGTTATCCAAAGGACTGCATAGTCTTTCTCCACAATGATGAGAAATGTTATAAGTGTAACTTTTAAAAATATTTAAAGTGGTTAACATTAAACAGCAATCACTCTTCTGCAGAGCAATTCTGTTCCTTTTGTCTACCATCCAAATGTGGATATCACCATAAAGCCTCTGGTTAGGAGTATGAGTAACGGAGCACTAAAGAGAAAAATCCTTTAAAAAATGCATACAAAGAAAACAAAGGGTCACCAGCCACCTAAGTCTCATGGGGTTTCGGTGTGCAAAGTTAAACCCACTTCCATCCATACTATTTATATATATATCTATAGCAGGTCATTTGTATCTTGTCTACCCTGACAAAAATGAAATACATGAGTGAATGAATTAATGAATTAATGGATGTCAATATCTTAAATATTCACTGAACCCAAGATTCTGTTCATTGCAAACAGGGATGGGGCTTTGGCTAAGTGGTAGAGTATCTGCTTTACATATAGAAGGTTTGTTGGGATTTTGCAAGTATCATTCCTTCAGTCACGAAAGAGTTAAGCTGTTGTTTGTGTATGTTAATTTAAGCTAGTTAGCTCAGAACCAATTAGATGTCAAGTAGAATGTTCCCACCAGTACGGGGGAGGTATTATTTGTTGGAAAAATGGGCAAAAATACTTCGATATTCAGAGTTTGCAATGGATTTTTGCTTCACTGGAGAGGAGGCATTTCTTTTTATGTTAAATCTTTATTTCTAAGGAAGGGTACACAGGAAAATCTACAAAATAACAAAGACCTAAGGCTACATCTCTACAGCTACAGAACAGACCGACCACACGGTCTCACAACAGCTGTAACTATAATGGAGATTCTTCTTCTTCTTGACCCCTAGAAGGAAATCACCTAAATACATAATGATTGTGACTAAACAGACTTCAGTTTCATGGGCTTTGTTTTCATTGGCTCTGTGCCAGGTTTCCTTCCAGGTCAGTCTAAACAATAGCACACAAGGCGAACAGATTAAACCTATAATGACTGAATTAGACCTTGCAACACACACATATTTCCAACATTATTCCTAATAAAGCTACCTTGGGATTGACTATCGGCTGAACAATATATTGGATGTGGTACATGCAGTTTGGCATGTACACCAGGGAGATTTGGGGGGAACTTCCTCTCCTTTGTTCTCACTCCCAGACCAGGTGAAGACAGGAAAGAGAGTTGAAGAAGACAAGACTGAGTTAGTTCTAGACAGATAAGTTAGTCTGTTATTGTTTTTCTCTTACCATGTAACCCTTTCCCAATTTCTTTTTAGTAAACTATTTTTATTAGAAGCCAAACACACATGTGTCTGTTACTCTTTTATTTCTACTGTGCTTTTTGCACTCTGCTAAAGTATATCTGAGTATATCTATGAAAGCCCATTTTTTACTATGAACAAATATTGTAAGTGGCAGGCAGGTCCTTGTGATTTCTCACCCAGGACATTTATCTAACCCAAGAGTGGAAAGTAATAACGATCCTCATTTTAGCAGATGAGGGAGCTTTCTGATTGTTCTTTTTGACAGGTACAAATAAATAATACCCGCTGCTCATTTCAGGATCAAGTAGTTTAGGTAGTGGAAAATCTAGGTTCTGGGGCTGAATGAATACACACACACACACACTTCATACAGATTGAGTTTTAGATGTGTCTTTAGCCATGAGCCAGAAGATAAAAATCTTTTATTAAGAAAAGAGGAAATTAAAGTAGCAGGGAATGAATGAAGAAATTTTGTTATTTGGGAAAGATCAGGGCCTGGAATGGGATATCTTCTAAATGGTTCCAGCTTTTTATTTTTATTCCTTTGCTGTATTTTTATTCCTTTGCTGTACTTCTTCTGCCTTGATGTCATTTTAAACTTGCATGAGATGAATCATGAAATGAGATATCCATTGGATAAATAAAGGAATGTCTGCATATATCAGGAGTGTAAACATTCATTTAAAAGATGTTTGGAACAAACCTTGTTGTTTTAAACCAGGCTCAGAATAGGAAAAGCACAAGGATTTCTGCATTCCAAAATAAAGAAGGATAAAAGAGTATTAAGGAAAATGATATCCATTCTTTTCTAACAATTTTCCACAAAAGGAGAAATGGCTTTTGATGGTATGTGTCTCTTACCATATCGACTGACAGACCTTATGGTGGTGCTGTTTCAAAACATCTTTGATAATGACACTCCTCAACGAAACAATGTGATCACATGGTGAGAGGTGAACCCTCAAGGTTATGTAACTGGATAGGAGTGTGGCTTGACAGTGCTTTCATGTGTCACAGAACAGGTGCCACATCAATGGATCTGGCAGATGACAGAGCCTGATCCATGCTGATTGGATTCATGCCACCTTTACCATCAAAACAGGCCCAGTAGTTGGAGCAAATTATGTAAAAGCATCTCTAGATTTATTAACTGGACAGCATTGCACTAGTAAATATCTCTGATGTCTGCAGAAATTAACATTTGTCCTTTATCAAAACCTTTCTCCGCCTTGGTCTAATGAACCTTTCACATTCTTTTGCAGGCTCTTCATAAAGAATTATTTTATATCTACCAATAGCTACCTCATTAAACAGAATGTTTTTATTTTGCACAGACCTCCTTTTTCTATCCCTGGATGTATTAGCAATATGCAGCAGTTAGGGACCTGGAATATTTAACTGTGCTCAGCTGGACTATGAAATAGTTTACTGCAGAGCAATGTTTTCATTTGACAGTAGGGTTTTTTGTTTGTTTGTTTGGACCAAACTTTGTCCTTGGACAGCCACATGCAGCTCCCTGCAAAGAAGGAGTGGCAAGCCATTTCTCTCTGTCTCATGTTGCAAGGTTGTTGCTGTTCAAAATGAATCCCATCCCTGTGTCAAAAGAGATCCTTTATAAGTTACCAGAGGACAAATGCCAAAGACATTTAAACATTTATAAATATTAATTGTCTTATTTCTCCTGGATCTTTCTAATAAATATGAAGTATGTGCAGTATTTAGAAGTTGAGACTGAAAACTGGAAATTTACCTGGGTTTTCAGCAGCTTTATGACAGATTGGTTCTTCAACAAAGCTGGTATTCTGAGGTCCTTTTAATAGAGACACTCTTGTTAACTTCTTGGCAGATTTAAGTCCACTGTAATATGTGACTCAGTTATTTTGATCTTTGACTTCTAGTGTGTAAAGGGGTTTGTTATCAAGGGGTAGAATCTGCAAAATGTAAAATTCACTGGCAGATCATCCCTCACAGAACTTGGGGAAAATGTACTGCAATGACCTAGTTACCTGAAGAAACCTTAGACTTGAGACAGTGATCTCACTGATATTAGCAAATAGATAACTTGCTGTTACAAAGTCACAGGAAATTCTGAACATGCTAAACCCAGAATTGAGGGTAGAATGCAGAAGTAGCCATTTAAACACCTTAATGAAAACTGTCTATGCAATTGCTGTTAATGGCTTAGAAGCTAGAGAGAACCTCTTAGAAGGTAAGAAGAGGGTGGATTCATTAAGTAAAACCACCAGACCCGAATCCTCCATTTTGAAATATGTCCCAACACTTCCGTTCCTGGTTCTAACCCAGTCTATGACATAAAAACGAACCAGAAAATTCCTAACTCTTTTGAAAATGTATGATGGATAAATAATTTATATGTATAACTGTAATATATGCCTAACTTTATATACCTCGATCATACCAAAGAAAGGACAGGGGGGCAGTTGCAAAATGCAGGCTTTCTAAAATGTAAGCTTCTATACTTGCCTTTCCAGAAGTACTTGCGCCCATCTGAATATACAAAAAAAACACAAAACAACTGTTCAATAATGTTCAGGTGGGTAGCCGTGTTGGTCTGAAACAAAGTTTGAGTCCAGTGGCACCTTTAAGACCAACAAAAATTAATTCTGGGTATAAGCTTTTGTGTGCATGCCAGAATTAGACTTTGTTGGTCTTAAAGTGCCACTGGACTCAAACTTTGCTCAATAATGTATGTGATTGGTTTCGTTCCATTCAGGAGCCTTTTTAGATGTTATGTTTGGAGGTATTGGAGGTGCTATTTATGGAGATTCACTTGCTGACAGTACCCCCTTCCAACTAATTAAAATGTTTATGTTCATAATTTTACAGCAGCTAAGCTCGTATACTGAGGAACTGTGATCCTCTCCATACACACAATTGCCATTTCTCCTGACCTGGCACTACAGGATTGTTTTGTTGAATTTTTATCTGCTTGTGAGCTGCCCTAAGCCGCCCATGGCTGGGAGGGTGGGATAAAAATGTGAATAAATAAATAAATTAATTAATAAAATACAGGTATTTAAGCTGAAAATATGTGCAGTGCCCAATTTAGATGAAACAAGTGGGGACCGGCAAGAAACTTGCGGGAGCAGCTATCCCATTTCCCCCACCTCTGCTTCTTCCTCTCTCCCTGTACTTCACATTCTCTCATACTCTTTCTCCTTCCTGCCACCCCTTCTCTCTCTCTCTCTCTCTCCCCCCCTCCATGCCTGTCACTCCCTTTCTGCCCCCACCCCATCACTCTTTCTGTCTTATCACTCTCCCAGCCTCCCACCTGCTTCCTCCTCTGCACAGCAGCAGTGGCAGGAGCCACTCTACAGGAATCACAACGGATAGCCCAAATACAAAGATCAGTTCCTCTGAGGGTTGCCAGCTCCATGTTGGAAAATTGTTGGAGATTTGGGGGTGCAGCCTTGGGAGGATGAGGTTTGAGCTTGGAAGTGGCCTCAGCCCAGTGTAATACCATAAACACCACCCTTCAAAGCAGCCATTTTCTCCAAGGGAATTGATCTCTGTCATCTAAATATCAGTTGTAATTCCAGGAGATCTCCATCCTTCACCTGGAGGTTGGCAACATTAGTTCCCCTGGAGGAAATGACTGCTTTGGAGGATAGAGTTTATGTCATTGTATCTCTGAAGTCCATCCCCACCTCAATACCCACCATCCCCAGGCTTCACCCCTCAAATATCCAGGAATTTCTCAACCTGGAGTTGGCATCCCGATCTCCTTCCCACCAGCCAACCTACCTTTATCTGCCCCTCTGTCTTCAGCTTTCCATCTCCTTTCCCCCTGCAGCTTCCACTGAGGAAAACTATTATCTTTCTCCACAGTGAGGACTAAAGCAGTTTACATTTTTCTCTCCTCCTTTTTATCCACACAACAACCCTATGAGGTTGGTTAGGCTGAAAGTATGTGACTGGTTCAAAATCACCCAGTGGGCCTAGTGGCTGCAGGGGAGCCCACGGACTGCTTCGGTTCTGGTGAGAAAGTGGGGGTTGGTGGGATTCCCTCATGACGAGTATCACAAGCACCCCCTTATAGACCTCTCTATTGATCATTCAAATTTTGCTTTATACAGGATTTCCCCTACACATTGAAGCAGTCTTGACCTCCCACAGACCCACAGTAAAGTGGAGTGGATTAAAGAGTGTTCTGTTCTTCAATTATTGCTGTGATGCAGCAGTTTGGAAAGGCTGTGCTAGTCGTGAAAATGATTCCATTTGTGTACCACACTGATCGTACCTGGCCTTCAAATGGCTGAGAACAGCTCAGAGCTTTTGTGAACTAGCCCACAGTTTCAGGATGGAAATAAATGCTGCAAAAGACATGGAGCTGCAGCTTCATATATCCCCCCCGCCGCCTTTCATAACAGCTAACACCAAGTGATGGTGTCATCATGCTGTACATAGTTCTGACTGCTGTAATAACCAATGATTGCTGAAAAGTGTGCTCAATAGAAGGGAGAAGCCTACTGTCTCTGAACTATCATTTTCACTGGGAATTTGAAATGAGACACAACTTGTGCCAATGAATTCTGAAAGTGTCACCAGGTGGCAAAAGCATGGCTAATAACAAGAACGAAGTATATATTGACTAATCACTTAATATGCCTACTAAAATAACCAGGTACCTTAGAACTGCATATATTTATCCACATAAAGTAGATTAAAATGTGTTCAAGACTTTTGTAAAGTGAACAGTTACCCATGACGTCCAGCAGAGGGCAGCATTGCTACAGTTGCATTGAAGGATTGATCTTTCATCATGTTAGTACACTTAAGCTAAGAAATGGAGGGTTATTCCCAGCACAGAAGACTTTGTATATATACAGTGCTGTGTAGGATGATAATGCCCAATGATTGCAGACACATGTATGTTACTGTGTATAAAAGTGTTTGACAGTCCATGGTTACCAGGGGTCATTTCGTAGAAAAAGAGCTAGGGGGACTCATTAGCATAACTCATTAGCATATGCCACACACCCTGACATCAGGGGCCCAGCGGTGGACCTGCAAGGCCAGCGGAAGTGCGAGGAAGCCCTGCCAAGGCCCTCCCTGGCCCAGGTCAGGCAGGGGTGGGGAGAGGTGGGGAGGAAGCAACTTACCCTCCCTCTTCTCCTGCCTCCTCCTGGCTGAATGAGGGCTGGAAGTGGGGCGGTCGGAAGCAGGGGGCGGGGCTTCATCATATGCCCCGCCCCCCGCACCTCACCCGGGGGAACTGTGTTCCCCCGCGTTCCCCCCCGAAATGACCTCTGATGGTTACACCGTGTGTGTGTGGAGTGCCACCAAGTTAATTCCTATTTATGGTAATCCGATGAACTAATGACTTCTTTAGGTGTTGGGGGAGAGTTTTACAGATGCTATGGATCACCAAAAGACAAATAAGCATGTTCTCAATCAAATCAAGCCTGGACTCTCCCTAGAAGCTAAAATGACTAAACTATCATACTTGGATCACATTACGAAAAGACAAGAGTCACTGGAAAAGACAATAATGCTAAGAAAAGTTGAAGGCAGCAGGAAAAGAGGAAGCCCCAATGTGAGATGAATTGACTCATCAGTTGTCTGATTAAAAGAAACCACAGCCCTCAGTTTGCAAAACTTGCCCAAAGCTGATGCACTGAACTCCAGTCACCTGGATACCAAGGAGGCCAAGGAGGCTGGTGCGGCGGCCCTCTGTGATGATCAGGTCGAGGAGTCCGTCAAAGTTCTTGTAGTGAACCCAGAACTTTCTGGCACCCGGACTGGAACACAGTTCCCCTGGAAGTTGGTGAGCAGCAGTCCAGTTGGTTCCAGGCTGGGCCTGCCTCTGGGGCAGAGGTGCTTGAAGGTCTCAACGGAGATGATGGAGAGTGCCGAGCCAGAGTCGACCTCCATTTTGCAGGGAACCCCTTGGATTCCCATTGTCACGCGTATCTTCTCTCTGGTTGGCAGGTGGATGCTCTGGATCGAATGGACCTTGGTTGTGTAGCACTCTTCATGGTGGATAGACTCATGGTGGACCTCTCAGCGGCAGGGCGATGGTGCTCTGGGTGTGCCCCAGGAAATCTTGCTGCAGCGGGCATGAAGAAGAAGAAGAAGAGATTGGATTTATACCCCGCCCTTCACTACCCAAAGGTGTCTCAGAGCGGCTTACAAACTCCTTTCCCTTCCCCTCCCCACAACAGACACCCTGTGAAGTAGGTGGGGCTGAGAGAGCTCTGACAGAAACTGCTCTTTTTCAAGGACAGCTCTTATCAGATCTATGGCTTGCCCAAGGTCATCCAGCCAGGTGCAAGTGGAGGAGTGGGGAATCAAACCGGGTTCTCCCAGATTAGAGTCCGTGCACTTAACCACTACACCAAACTGGCTCTCATTTACCACAGGTCCAGCAGGTTGCATCCTGGAACCGGCAGGACCGGTGTTCAAGGGGGTTCCTGCAGCTAGTGCAGGGGCCATAGCTGACAGCTTGTTGAGCTGGCTGGCCAGCTGGTGGAGCCTGGCAGCTGGAGCGCTTCTGGGTGTTGTGATGGACCTGTAGCACTTCCTCCTCCTCTGAGCCATTGGAGGTGTCTTCATGATGGACAGCCTCGGCCCTGGAGTTTGTAGTTGGAGGCACAGATTTCTTGGGCAGCACCCTCAGCCTTTTCAAAAGTCAGGGCCACTTTGACAGCGGCTTGGGATGTCAGCTCTTCCTTGGTGAAGAGCTTCTGCTGCATTCTTTTGTCTTGAAGGCCACAGACAAACCTGTCCAGGAGCATTTTCTCTATGTCTCAGAACTCACAGAGGCAGGCAAGATGGCGGAGTGCTGCCACATATGTGGACATGGACTCCCTGGCCACTGATCCTGTTTGTAAAAGGCGAGCAATGTGGGATGGCTGTGGTGAAAAATTGTTCTTTAGAAGAGCCATAATGTCCTTGTATGAAGTGTCCCGGAGTTAGGCCAGTGCCGTGAGACTCTGGGCGATGTCAAAGGTTGCAGGGCCACAGAGGCTGAACAGGGTGGCCCGCTTGAGGCTGGCATCAGTGATTTTGTTGGCCTCAAGGAAGAACTTGAGGTGTTCGGCATAGGTGTCCCATAGTTCTGGGGACGCAGGGTTGAATTTCTCGAGGTGGTCTTGAGTGGCCATGTTTCTTCATCCACAAAGTGGCTTGTTGAAGCTTGCAGTGGCGCTCTTCATCCGGGGCGACGGTTCCCTGGAGGTGATTCAGCTTCTTTGGCCTCTAGCCATGCTAGAAGATCCCATCCTTGTCACCAGTGCTAAATAGTGGGTTTAACACAGCAGAGGCAAAGGCATAGTGATTACAGCAAGCAGCAGTTTATTGCATCTCAACAGGAATGCTTTACATGGGGCAACTGCCCTAACTATATATACCTAAGCCACTCCCAGCCCCCATGCAATTGGTGAGTTCAAATGGTCTCCAGGCTTCAGATTGGTTGGCTGTCCTCAGGGGCCAATCTGCAGGTAGGTTCCAGGATCCTGCCTGCCTTTGTTCTGGAGCTTCAAGCTACAACTAGGTGGCCTGCCTGGACACGCCCAGACATGCCTCTCCACACTCCCTCTAGGAGGCCTGCCAGACAAGTCCAGGCATGCCTCCAGCAGCAGTTGGAAAGTACTGGGTTCGATACATCAGGACCAATGTTCCCTCTAAGCTGTGGAGTCTTGTGAGCAAAAATTCTACTTTGTGAGCTACTGACATTAAAGTTGTGAGCGATTGATTTGGCTACTGCATAACCTAGTTTGCTCTGGAGCCATCCTTCCTGAGCTGAGACAAAAATGTGTGAGCTGGAGGCTAAAAAAATGTGAGCTAGCTCACCCTAACTCAGCTTAGAGGGAACCCTGATCAGGACTCGGACCATGACATAGGAGAAGACACATTAGGGCGGCCGGGCGGCCAGCTATATACATTTGGGGAGGGACGCCCTTTGGTTCCATTGGTGGGTTTAAACTTCCCGCCAATGTCCCTATTGGCTCCTTACTGGAAGTTCAGGAGCCTAGTCCCTATTGTCTTAGGGGATCGAAGCTTTGCTGCCTCTGGTTGTCGCCTGGCAGTGGTTGGAGGACATAACAGCAGTTAAGCCAGAGTGGATGATTGCTCATGTCCAGAAATAACAGTTTGCATTGGGGAGATTGCAGGGAGAGACAGAGATGCAGCTGTAGTGGGGAAGAGAATTCATCTCACCTAACCATGTGTCTCCAGATCTGCTGTTCCCCATCCTCTTCCCATCCCACACTACAGCAGCACTGTGCTTGTTGTTGTTTTTTAACCCCCCTGCACCTTTTCATTATTGGTTTAAGACTGGAAGTTTGAAGAAAAATCTCTCGTCTCCATGTGGGCCCAATGAGCCCACATGTGACTATTACAATATACAAGTGGGAAACCACAAGGATTTGTAGGGAACAACTCATTTCCCTCTTCCACAATATTTCTTTTTTTCTTTCCCTAACCCCCCATGAGAAGACTCTTGAGAGTCCCTTGGACTGCAAGAAGATCAAATCAGTCAATCCTAAAAGAAATCAACCCTGACTGCTCCCTGGAAGGCCAGATACTGAAGCTGAAGCTCAAATACTTTGGCCACCAAATGAGAAGGGAGCACTCACTGGAGAAGACCCTGATGCTGGGAAAGATTGAAGGTCAAAGAAGACGGGGATGGCAAAGGATGAGATGGTTAGTGTCATAGATGCAACGAACATGAAGTTGAGCCAACTTCAGAGGACGGCAGAAGACAGGAAGGCCTGGAGTGATCTGGTCCATGGGGTCACGAGGAGTCGGACTCGACTGTGCGACTGAACAACAAAAACAACCCCCCCATAGCCTATCCCCTTTTCCTGCTCCCTTTGTTCTCACCCATCAGCCCATCTACCTTTATCTCCCCACCCCCGGGTTTTTTTTAGTTTTTGAAATATACTGGGTTCAGATGCATTGAGTGATTAGCTCATAGTTTATTAGTGGTTTCAGCTCAAACTAAAGTGAACTCTAGCAGGGCCAGAGCCCTGCTTATAAGCCTGTAAAACAGCACACCCATCACACACCCACTCCCAATAACAGGGTATTTACAGAGGCACTCCTGGGTGATGGGTCCATCCCAGGATCTTAGCAATCCATTGTTCTGTGACCCCAAGCTGGGGCTGACGAGATTAGGCTCAGTACACAACAGTTTTCCTCCCTTATCTCACTCTTTGAAGCTACAGTTAGCTTGACCTCAAGTTCTCGGACAAAGCAGCTTCCATGATTTCTGCTAGGCGTCAACCTGAACTGTGGTTTCAGTTTACAAGAGACTACTAGGCAAGGTAATCTCTTGACAACCATGTTTCCATGGGTGCTTAATCTGCTTGGGTGTATGATGGGTAAACAAGGTGTGTGACAACATCCTGTGCAGACCATAGCTTTGGGGTGGGCAAGATCCGTCTTCCTTCAGTCCTTCATTACAGTTCCCATGCTCCATTACAAATTTTGCATACAAAAAAAAAATCCCATTTACAATGCTTGAGAAATTATATTATTATTAATGTCCAATTACAGCTTAAACAAGGAAAGTTCCCACATCAATAGTCAGTAAGACAACTTCATTTGACATGCCTTTGCTGTCAGCACTTGGTGCACAGCTAACATCAAGGATATACTTGGTTGTTCTGAGACAACTGGATAGATCTAAATGGAAAATAATTGCACACATTCCCAAACGTTTCTCTAATAGGCACAACTGCAATATATTTCACAAGCATCCAAAATATTTCCTCACCCTGAATTTATATCCTTCACTGAGCTGGTTGCCAGTAAAGCATGTAAAATGCTGGAGGGAGCCTGGAATGGACTACAATTCAGTTGGATAAGCTAGAAAATATTCCTTTGCCCCCAGTGGTACATTGCAATATGCTGTTGACTATAACTAAATAACACATCACTGCTGTGGAAAATTTGGAGTCACATGATAACAACAGAACTAGCACGGGAATAGTAGATAAGGAAGGATGAAATGCTGACATGGGTGCCAGTCAGACCATTAGGCCTGGCAGATTCAAGGCCAAAGAATCTAGGCCTATGCATTCCACCTCACTGGTGGGTGCTTTACTGGATCCTATACAGCTATAGAGTATATTGGTTCATTAAGGCAACTCACCTGATTGGGTGGGTCACCAGGGTAGCAACATACTTGATTGGTCAAGTTAGATCATTGGCCATACATATGATCAGTGAACTAGAGTCATGTCAACACAGGACATAGGGCATAAAGGAAAGATCTTTCATTATAGTTGTGCCCTTGTTCTGGATTACATATAACTTTGGGTGGGCCATGCTGGCTACAGCTCCTGTTTTGGAATTTGAAACTCTGTTGGACTCAGTCTTGCTGGTAACATCTGGATCATGAACCAATACTTGTAACATACCCCACCACAACCACAACCATGGTTGTGGGGTATGTGTGTAGCTTAAATGGATCTCATACTTATCTATCGGCTCCACCTCTCCTCATGTGGGTGCCTTAATTTAATCAACTGATCTAATTTAATCAATCCATGAATTAAATTAGCTTTGTTAATTACATTAGCCCCTAGCTCCCTGGCACCCCCTCAAAAAATTCCTCGCTACAGTTGTCATGATCTGGGCTGTGCCACCAGAGGCCTACTAGGCCCAAGGAGCCTGGCTAGCAGTTGGTGAGACTAAGCCTACAACTCCCAGAAGCCCCTGAGAGGTTTTGGAGCCAAAATTGACCAATAGGAAAAGAGGAGGACTTAGAATAAAAGATCTGGAGCAGCAGGAAAAGCTGTTCTTCTTCCCAGAGGGCAGAGCCAGAAGGAAGGCTGCTGTAGGGAAGAGATCCTCATCCTGGGGGAAGGGTGAGTAGTCTAGTGTTACTTGGATAGTGAGTTAGGGACAGTATATATTTAGATGCGTTAGGGCATTTGATTTCTTTTCTTTTCACCCACTTACTGTTATTCTGCACCTTGTTGTTTGACCTCCTATAAAATAAACCTTTTCCTTGTTGTACTCTACCTGGTCCTCACACCTATTATTCGGCCAAAAGAGAGGTCTGAAAGGTCTTGGGAGGGTGCTCTGGGCCTTCTCAAGGGATCCTAAATCCAGAGTGGTGGCAGCGTCAGGTGACACCCCACCTGAGCCTTGATAACTGGTCTGCTTGTTAATATGCTTAGTGTAGATATTTAGCTTTATTATTTTATCCTCCGTCCACTCTTATATTGTATATTGCTGCATGTTCTTTTAATAAATCACTTTAATTATATCTTTTGGTGTTCTCAGGTTTTAGGGTTTCAATCTAAACCTACTACTTTTGCCCATATTGTCTACAGCTACCAGAATAACTACTTTCAGGAAGTCACTTTATAAACATCCAACCTTGTAGGGGTGAATTTTTGATCTTAGACCTAAGAGGGCTAGAGATTTAGTCCCTTGGTCACTGGCTAACAGTGTAGTAAGGGGACTGATGGTAGCATTACTCTGGGGTATGAGGATCCACACTTCAGCACTTTGTGGTTTTGCCTTGTATTAACCTGTCACCATTAAGGAAGACTTTGGGATAGAAGTCTTTTGACAATGTTCTCCTGTGTATTCTCCTGGGAAGCCTTCCAGTGGGAAGATTAAGGAAAAGGAACAAGCAGCATAGACCCCACAGTCACCCAGTCCCACCCCATACAAACAGATTAATCTTTAAGGGGGATATGGCTTCTTTAAACTTAAAAATTTAAACATGGAAATTTCCAGCCTAACTTTTTAAAACGTGGACATTTCCAGCCTAACCCAGGAGACACATTCTCATGTTTTAAAAGTTCAGGTAAGTTTTACTAATCTTGGATTTATCCCTATCCTGCTTCATTTGAGAGAAAATAATAAATCTCAGTCTATCTAATGCACCTGAAAGTCCTACTTTGCTTTGTCCTAATTCATCACAGTACTAGACATGTTCAGCTGGTAGTTACAGGTATGGTAAAAGATTGCAGACTAATACTAAGTACACTAATAGTGCCATCTAGGTACATGATAGAGACAGTGTGGTGTAGTGGTGAAAAGTAGGGATGTGCATTCAGCTACATCTGAGCCGAAAAAATAGCTGAGCTATTCTTTCAGCCAAATATGCATTTAGTTGTATTTTTGGCTATCTAATATATTTTCAGGTTCTTTCAGGACTGCCGAATAGCTGTAGTTAAAGGGCTTTAAAGGGATCACAGTTTCTTTAAACGCCTTTGGTGTTAACTTGCAGCTTGGAGACGGCATTTAAAGGGACCATGAGCCCTTTAAAGACCTTTGGAGTTAACTCACTGCTTGCAGAAGGCATTTAAAGGGACCAAGATCCCTTTAAAAACCTTTCTCCCTCCATTGAAATTGATGGAGGATGGGGGCAGCTTCTTTGGGGACCCATAGAATTGGACCCCTCGTCCAATCTTTTTCAATTTCAATTTATTATAGGTCTATATGACCGAAGTCTTGACCAAGAGGATACAAAAGGGGAATAAAATAAGTACATAAAATAGACATAACATGTCTCAAGGTACATAATCACAGTCACATAAAACCCAGGCTGAGCCCAGAGATTAAAAATTACCTAACTACACTTGGGGTGGAGCCAACTGACTAAAATCATCCGAAGATTAAAAGTCGGTGTCAGAGTTTTCAGAAGTGCTGAAATTTTCAATGTTTCTTGAGAGCAGCCACCTTAGCCAGGAACCGCGCCACATTAACTATTATCAGTCCATCGGCATTTGAGTCAGATAACAGTACTGAAAGCACCCAAGGTTGCACGGGAAGATTAATCTTCGTAAGAATAGGAAAGATATAAGTGCCTCTAACTTGAGTCCAGTGGGGACAGCGAAACATCAGATGATCTAAGGTTTCAATTTCGTCAGAATTGCACAGACAAAGGCGATCTGAGTAAGGAAGGCCTCCAAATCTTCCCAGAGTTACCATAGTTGGAAATACATTTAAGCGGGCCAGCATAAAGGTGCGGCGGTGAGATGGAATTGATAACGTTGAGTAAAAGTCAGGAAATCTCTCTGGAGGGGATAACCCTAAAGCCAAAGGAGAGCAGGTCTTTTTAAAACTTTGGGGGTTCTTTGAGAAGGGGCACTGGCAGCTATGCTACAAATTTGGTGCCTCTGCCTCAAAAAAACAGACCTCTGGATCCATTCCCCATTATATCCTATGGGAACCATTTACTATAATGGTCCCCATAGAGTATAATCGAGCGGGAAAAAATTGGGATTCCTGAAAAATCCTGAATCTGAATACCGCCCTGGTATTGGGATTTGGGAATATTGGGAGATAACGATATTTTGGGGGTTCAGTATACCTGAACATAATGATTTTTGGCCTTTTTGCACACCCCTAGTTAAGAGCAGCAGACTTTACTCTGGAGAGCCAGGTTTGATTCCCCACTCCTCCACATGAAGCCTGCTGGGAGACCTTGGGCCAGTCACAGTTCTCTCAGCCCCATCTACCTCACAAGGTGCCTGTTGTGGGGAGAGGAAAGGAAAGTGATTGTAAGCCACTTTGAGATTCCATAAGGTAGAGAAATTGGGGAATAAAAACCTGCTCTTCATCTTCTTCATAATCCTAAACAGAGTTACACTTTTCTAAGTCTTAGGATGGCACTGCATCATACAGTACCAAAATCATATAGCCTTAAAATTTTAACCATGACCACCAAAAGCCAAATTAAAAAAATATTTTATTAAACTTCTGGGGGGAAATGCTCAAGCTCAGAGGGGAAGATACAAGCGTTTTCCCCAAAATTTCAGAAGAACATTTTTTAAAAATGGCTTTTTTGGTGGCTAGGGTTGAGTTTTTAAAGCTACATGATTTTATTTTATTTTTTGTACTGTAAACCTTCCTAGTGTTAAAAATTAATGCCGTGCAACATGTTTAAATAAATAAAGTCATCACTAGATGGCATTGAAGTCAGGAGGATAAATCCAAGTCCGGTTTCAGTGCAGTTCTAATTTGGCCAAAAGCCTTTGCATGAACAGATCACCATCACAAATACCATATGCCATAAAGGAAAGCTAAAAACTGTACAGCAGCACAAATGTCCCTAGGATGAAAACAAGGCTGTCAACTGGCCTAGTGAAAAATAGGATGTTGTTGACTGGGTTATGTTATTTATGCCCATGATGTTAAAATAGCTGGCTGCCCATTTCTGAGCATTAAGCTTCTGTTCTCCAAGCAAGGTGGCAACCCTAACTTGAATTGTAACTCAGAGGTAAGTTGTTCATGTGTCACTTTAGTGTAATGTAGCTATTGTACTGACAATGGAAATAGTGTTCCTAGCAAGAAGTCTTACAGTGTCATCTTAAATACAGTTTCATTCCCCTACCCCTGTTGACTCCAGTGGAAGGGTTATCTCTGTTTAGGATTGCATGTTAGTGTTAAGCTCAAAGTCTGGTCTGTTTAGCCTAAATGTAATTTTTTGGACAACAGATGGACAGAAGCAGCAAATAACCCTGAATTCTTGAAGTTTATTGTAACCAATTTTTGTAATACTGCACTGTCTTTATAGTCAGATAATGAATTTCAAGCACGGACATGTAAAACCAACCTTTTAAGACCCTATCGAAGTAACTCCTCCCTACTTCAAAATGGGTATAAAGTTTATGACTATGAAAAGAAACAACTTACACAAATAGAGATATAAAAATCAAAAACAATGTATCATATATGAAAATTCTGATAGAGAATAAGATTATATACATAAATATTTATATAGTACATATATAGCAATGATTACAGTTTCCAGAACTGAACATTTATGAAATAAAAATGCATTGAACAATACTGGTTAGGGTGCTTTCACATTCCTTTCACATTCCTCGTGTTCCCCTTACATCCATTTGAGTCACAGTGGAAGACAAATTACAGACTGAGCTAGTACTTGTTCAGTGTCTTAAATCAAAACAGGATTATATTTGCAGGGTCAGAAGTTAGGCTGGCATAGACAGAACGGTACTCACCGAAAATAGTCTTTTTGCCAGGCCACCACGGTTAGAAGTGCTTACCGAATCTTAGAGACTCTCAGCATGATGATCATCACCCTTATAAATGTTTATAAATTTTACAACTAGGGTGGGGGATCAGGCAGCTTTTAAGTGTAATACAGGTGCACTAATGTACAGAGTGGCTTTGAATGCTACAGATAGGATGGAAAGTGCATTTTGGTAACTAAAAAGGCAGCATTACTGAATGGCTGACCCCAGAGTAATATTCTCTCTCTTAAGTGCAGTGCTTCTAATGAGAAACATCATGTTAGGGATAGGGCCACATTTTTGGGGGGGATAATTCTTCAGGCTATGCTAGCCGCATAAGTCCTACAGAAATCAATGGTGGCCAGTTTTGTAAGAGGCAAAAGCTTATGTTTGAAAGTAAGTATAAAGAGGTATCACTGAAGAATTTATCAGCTCAACTCTAATGCTGAGCATTCTTGTGATGATACTTTGATTGATATAACTTATTGCTTAATGAATAAAATGCTTACTAAAATTGGCGTGCACAGCTTATGTGTAAAACCTGATTTAATTGTACATGCTAACCTCGTGGACAACTTTTTTTAAACAACAATTGTTTGTTTACTCTTCTGTATCTATGTATATACACTATACATACATATATATACCCTAAGTTTGGCAATTACAGTTGAGACTTTGTTGATCTCAGCTTTTGGATAACTTATAAACATTCCGGCCTCACACTCTCAGCTTTAAAAGGTACTAGGATACCTCTCAAACTTCTGCATTGCCTTCCAGTATTCTAGAAATGGTGGTTATCAAAATAATAACAGTAACAGTTGTGAGCACTGTGTACACTGTGAACTCTGTGCCTCTCTCAGCACACATTTTTTGTAATTCTCTCCTGGCCCAGAAAAGCATGGCACAGGCTTTGATACATAAATAATTCACCCTTATAAAAGGGTGCTTTAATGTTCCATAGGTTCCTAGTAGCATTACTAGTAAAGTCTTTGGAATCTTCTAGTTATTGACTAGAAGTACTGTCCCCATCTGTATGGTCAAAAGTCTTTTTCTCTGTCTGTGGGGATGGTGGTAGTTGACCATTTCGAGCAGGAATAGACAGGCCCCTTTCTCTTCTCCTCCAGATTAATGGGGTTTGGAACTTGTAGAATTATACACCCAGTCCAGCACAATGAGGGTCATACTCCCAATCATAAAGATGATGCCGACAATGAGGAACATCAAAGCCTGAGAAGGGGAAAACAAAAAACAAAAACCCCAGATGAATACAGAAAGCGGAAAATAGGGATGGGCACGAACCAGGAAAATGCGGTTTGTTTCAGTTCGTGGTTCATGGCGTGCCCAGTTTGTGAGCCACAACCTGTCATGAACTTTTAGATGGCAAATGAACTGGTTCAGTTTGTGATGTGGTAGAACAGCACCCTGGTGCACTAGAGACACCAAACTCACAGGGGATCTCCAGCTGACCGGATTGGATTTATAGGGTCCGCGTTATGGCTCGGTGCTCCCAGGAAAGTGCTTTCCAGGGATATGGCAGGCACAGGTTCAGGAGTGTATAGAATGAACCCTGTGCAAGCTAGAGACCTCAAACTCATTGGGGACCTCCCCCTGATGTTCCTCTACATGCCCTCCAAGTTATGTGCAGATTGGACCTAGGGGGTCTGAGTTATGTCCCCTTCAAAAGATGCCTCCAGGAAAGTGCTTTTTGGGGAAATGTCAGGGGCAGGTTCAAAAGTATACAGAATGGACTCCCTGCAAGCTACACACACCAAACACACAGGGAACCTCACCCTGCCTCTGAAGTTTCATAAGCATTTTGATTGAGCAGAGATACTCTGTCTGGAAATGTATCCATTCATGAACCACCTGAAAGTTCGTGCCTGTTGACCTGTCACGAACTGCCCAAAATTCATCACAAACTTTAGTATGTGAGCTGGTTTGTGCTCATCCCTAGCTGAAAATACTGGAATAAACAAACCCATTGAAAGCCTACTTACTCCAATCTTCTGAGGTGACCTCAAAGGCTCTTTTTTGACAATACGAAGGTAGAAGGCAGCAGGAAGGATAAAAATCAGCATTGTGGCAGCAGAAGCACCTGGGGTGGGAAATGCAAATTGTTATGATGTGGCAAGAGACAATGCTTAGGAACAAAGCAAGTCACTGAGTAGAGATATGTTGATGTACCTCTGTAGCACAATATACTTTTAGGCTCCCAGTAAATTGTATCAACACAATTGGGAACATTGCCTGTCAGGAAAGCACAGGTACATTCTCCTATGAGAAGTAATTGGTACTGTAGTGATTGTCAGTGGCTGCAGTCACACACTAAATAATCCACTTTCAAGGCACTTTCCATCTGGAGTTTTATTGTGTGAACTGGCAAAATCCATTTGGAAAGTGCATTGAAAGTGGATTGAAAATGGATTATTTAGTGTGTGTGACTGCAGCCAGTATCTGTACTAGTTGCTCTGGATTGAGATTCCTTGATACATGGCAGGAAGGGTGATAAAAATGCTGTATATGGATGATTGAAGACCTTCCTATATTTCTGGCACTGATCTAATGCAAATAATATTTGTACTTATCAGAGACTAGTGTGATGTGACATTGTAACCATCCTGTGGTACTCTGATGTGAAACAGATGTCATAGATCAATTATTCAAAGCATACCTTTGTTATTATAAGAATAGAGGCAAGTTTACAGGCCAATAGATTTATTTGCTGACTAGGAATAAGGCCGGTTGTGGAAATAAATACAACGAGCTCTAGAAAGAGGCTCTGGGAGAGTGCCAAGGCCTTGGGAACTCAGCGTCAATGTGCTGTGGCGACCTCAGCAGGGTATAATGACACAGAGTCCACCATTTTCTCCAGAGGAACTGATCGCTGCTACCTGAAGAGCAGTTCTAATTTTCAGTGACTTCCAGCCTTCACCTGGAGATTGACAACAATTGTTACCAGGAAGAAATGGCTGGTTTGGAGGGTGGAGTCTATGGCATTGTACCTGTCTGAGGTCCCACCCCTCCTCAAACCTCACCCTCTCCAGGCCCCACCCCTCAAATCTCCAGGAATTTCCCAACCTGGAGTTGGCAACCCTATCTCCTTCCCAGCCAATAATCAACCTGCCATTATCTGACCCTCTGATTTCAGCTTTGCATCTCCTCTCCCCTCCCTCCTGGAAATCAGTGGTAATTCTGAGTGATTTCCACCCCTCTCCTGAGATTGGCAACAGTGGTTCCCAGAAGGGAATGGCTGGTTGGAAGGGGGAGTCTATGGCATTGTACCTGTCTGAGGTCCTACACCTCCTCAAACCTTACCCTCTCCAGGTTCCATCCCTCAAATCTCCAGGAATTTCCCACATGGAGTTGGCAACCTTATCTCCTTCCCAGCCAATCATCAACCTACCTTTATTTCCCCCTCTCTTTTCAGCTTTCCATTTCCCCCCACACACCTCCAGCCTCTTCCGTGCTCTGAAGCCCTGACTGCCACAGAGTCCACCATTTTCTCCAGGTGAACTGATCTCTGCCATCTGGAGAGGAGTTGTAATTCTGAGTGATCTCCAGCCCTCACCTGGAGATTGGCAACAATGGTTTCCCAGGAGGAAAAGTAGTTTTTCTCTGCAATGGGGACCAAAGCAGCTTACATCATTCTCCTCTCCCCCTTTTGACTTGCACAACAACCCTGTGAGGTAGGTCAGGTTGAAAGTCTGTGACTGGTCCAAAATCACTCACTCAGCTTCTACAGCAAGAACCTGGATTTAGCAGACCCTGCTCTGAAGCACTGACTACTACGCCTAGGGCAGCCAACCTCCAGGTGGAGCCTGAAGATCACCAGGTATCACAACTGAACTCCAGACAACAGATCCCCCCCCCGAGAAAATAACTGCTTTGGAAGGTGGGCTGTATGGCATTCTGTTCAGCTGAGGCCTCTCTTCTTCCCAAACCCTGGCTTCCATAGACTCTACTAGAAAATCTCCAGGAATCTCCACCAAGATAATGGTAACACTCAGCTGGAAGTTGTCCCCCATCCAATCCTGTCATTACAACCATCTGTCTGATAGTTCAACTTCAATGTGTTATCACTACTTCAGAATCAAGGCTGAACTTCTAATCTTTCCCCCAAGCCCCCCTCTCCATGTATGCTCTCCATATCCACTGATAACGTTGTCATACTTCTTGTAGAACAGGAAGGCAGCCTTGGGTTTATCTGTGATTCTTCTTTCTCCTTTGCTCTCCATATTTAGCGCATTTCCAAGTCATTTTGCCTCTTCTTTTACAACACTTCAGAAACAGGCCCCTTTGAGAAAAAACTCTGGCTCATATTCTGGTCATCCCTTGCCTTGATTACCAAGTCTTCTACAGAAGTACTTCAGATGCTTCACCTCTATCCAGAACTCTGTTGCAAAAGCCAGCCATCTCTCATATTTCTACCTATGACCTGGACTCTTCCCACCTTCAGCTAACTAAGGGTCTCCTGCTGCCTCAAATAATTCTTCTCTTTCTCCCCTTACTGCCCATTGTGCTTGGAATGGCCTCCCAGAACACCTGCATGGTGCCACTTCTATAATTTTCTTCACATCTTTTCATCTTGTCTCTCAGACCTGTGGCTCAATCCTATAGTTCCCATCCCCTACTGAAACTAAGTCTGGTATGTATAACTGAAATGAACATATTTTCTTCCTGTGTTTATCTCTGCTTCCATCTCACTCTCTTATGTGTGTTTTTTTCTCCTAGGTCAAATTTTAGATGTTATGTTCCTTAGGAGCAGGGAACTGCATTCCTGTAATCTGTAAATCACCATGCAAATTGAGAGGGAATAAGGAGAGGAGGAAGAAGAATAGACGAGAGTGAAACTCTTCTCCTCGACATCTAGTGTTCTGTGGACAAGGAATGTTTCTGTAGCAAGCACTTGTGCTGGTGAACCCAAGTGGTGTTGTCAAGAAACAGATTCCCTATCTCATCTGCTCTCTGTGAGAACTAGGTCACACATTTGTATGATTTTATTGTACATGAAACTTGACACATTTCATGCCCTCCGTGAGGACTTTTGTTACTGTATTGTGTTCTACTTTACATGTATTTATTTACTTTCTTCGTTTATTCCCTGCCTTTCTCCCAATGAGGATCCAAAGTGGCTTATATCATTTATGTTCTCCTCCATTTTATCCGTACAACAACTCTGTGAGGTGGCTTAGGCTGTGATAGTTAGTGCATGACTGGCCCAAGGTCATTCAGCAGCCTTCCATGGCAGAGTGGGATTACAATAAGGTCACCCAGATCCTAGTGGGACACTGTAACCACTGCACAATACTAGATCTCTCTTTAAAATAAACGATTCTATTTTCATTGAAGACTCAGTAAATTGAGGATTTTTTTTAAAAAGTTACCTATGAATCCAAAGATGTCTCTAATAGTAGGCACAAAAATTACTAAGATGTTGTTAAATGCAAGGATTACTGCAGCAATCAGAAAATGTCTTATCCAACTGAAAGGCCTGTTTGAGAACAAAAGTGTAGAAACTGATGTTCGAATCTGTAAAAAAGTAGAAATGATAGTTCAGCATACTTTGTTTAAGATATACTCTACATACTTTTGCAGCAAGAAATGGTAATTAAAATAAATAAAAATATTTATTATAAAACAAATAAAAATCTTTCTCATTTTCTTCTCTGTGAGAATTCCTCTGGATGATCATTACCTAATTTTATGAATGGTCTGTGTTCTTTTGAGCAGAATATCAAATATTAACAGGAGCATATGAGGTAAATGGACGTATATAGGACATAAACAGAAAATAAGGTGTTCAAGAAACTGTAGTAAAAATGAAGTGTAACATAGAGAAAATCCTGAGCCTCCGCATAAAATACACAGGGAACCTGCCACCTTTGCTGGAAACTCTTTCTAAAATACTTTCAGTAAAAAAAGTGGATTCAGGTGGCCAGCCATGTTGCTTTGAAGCAACAGAACATAGCTCGACTCCAATGGTACCTTTAAGACCAACAAAGTTTAATTCTGGGCATAAGCTTTTGTGTGCATGCATCTGAAGAAGAATTACACCATTCTAAATACATTGAAGTCACTGGACCTAGAAGGGTGTAAGGACTATACTCCAAATCTCTTAACAAACCTACCCAAGCTGAACAGAATTTCTGCAGCTTTCATACTTAATAAGTAGGTAAAAGGTCAACAGCATGTCTGCTTGCCAGCTCCAGATAGTGTTACACCGAAATTCTCTGACTAGTTCAAGAAGTTTTATGTGTAGAATCTCAATGGTCAACAAATTGTTTTGCCAGAATATCAGGGTGTATCCAGAGCCTTTAAACCAATGGGAGCTTTGCTGCTGACTTCAAAAGCATGCAGACAGATCTTCTGAATTCCATTTCCACCCCCATAATCAGATTCTTCCAATGGATTTGACATTGAACTGACTTGCCCCTATGTGGATGATTTGTGCTGCACAACACGGACAGCCACAGACAAGGAAAAGATTGTGGTGAAACGATGTCACCCCGTATATCTTTGTAAGGAGCTTCCACTTTGTGAATGTTGGGTTTACACTCTGTGAATAGGGTTACCATGTCCCCTCCTGGCCGCCAGAAGGGTATGGGGGGGTAGGGTTGCCAGATCCAGGTTGAGAAACTCCTGGAGGTTTGGGGATGGAGCCTGGAGACAATAGGGAACTTAGTGGGGTACAACAGCACAGAGTCCACCCTCCAAATCATCCATTTTCTCCAAGGGAGCTGATCTCTGTAGTCTGAAGATGCGTTGTAGTTCTGGGGGGATCCCCTGGTCCCACCTGGATGCTGGCATCTCTATCTGTGAATTATCAGGGATTAATCTCAAACTGCCTTCACAGTAGTCTGGTCAAAAGAAAAAGCTACTCTCCAATTTCTTTTACTTTCCAAGTTTCAGAGTTTGTGGGAGTAGCCATTCTTATGGTATTAATATGTCCCAAGAGAACAAAGAAGAGCTGGGACAGGTATGGCCTGAGAGCACTTCAGCAGTGGGGACCTCCTGAGTCTTAGAAGCTAATATAATTTTCTAGTCTTTCCCTTCTCTGTCTAGTGAATTTCCAGGGGAATGGGACTGGGGGGCTTGGAGGAACAAGAAGCTTTCCTTTTAAGAGGGGGCAGTTATCGGTTAAAGGAAGAGAAGACATCTAAAGGGCATCTAAAGCATATCTCTCAGATATTAAAGCATTTAAGGGCATCTAAAGCATCTCTCTCTCTCTCTCTAATAGAGAGAGATATATGTTTTAGATGCCCCGCAACACTTTAAACTGGTACAATTAAAGGCGGCACTATATCACGCCAAGCCACCAGTCTGACCACAGCCTAAGAGTAGCAGGTCTCTTACAAATAAATTTCAAATGGAGATTAGAAAGAGAGTGCTAAATTGCAACTTATAATGAAGCTCAAGATAATGCATCCACTTGGATTGAATCAAGACCTAGGTTTCCTGTCTCATTATCAGTGTTGATTTTTCCATGCCTACTACCCCTCTGCATATCACACCTAATCCAATCATGTCTGCTGTTGTCATTCACCTGCTATTGTCATTTGGCATCTGAAATCACTCCACTCTGCAAGATATAAGGATAGATGGACTCACATTCTAGCTGTATCTAAGAAAGCAGAGACTCACAAAAGCTCATACCCTGCCACAAATTTTGTTAGTCTTTAAGGTGCTACTGGACTCTTGCTCTTTTCCATGGCTACAGATAGACTAACATGGCTACCCATCTTGATCTGTCCCTATTTCTAAGCTGGACATAGCATATGAAAAGAGATTTTGAATTTGGAACAAAAGAGTGTGGTTGCAAGACTGTCATGCTACAATGCTTCTAGTGGACTGCTGGTGGCAGCAGAGACTAAACCCTCTTTGAAGGGGAATGGTGAGGTACAGCTGGAGAGGTGAACTCATTGAGGTCTAGCAGCTTGGAACCGGGCCCGGCCAGCAAAGTAAATCCCTTATTCCAACCACATGGATCTCTATCTAATGAGGGGATTCCCCAAATAGTCAGACCATTATGACTTGGAAAATTAACTATAAAGCCACTAAAAATAGCCTTGTGATATTACTCATATTATGGGAGTAGTTAAATTTTTTTATTTAATATTCCATTAAGTATTTAAGATATTTAGTAAAAATAAGTCTTATAATGGGATAAATGATTAAGATAATACCCAGGTTTTAAGGATGGTTTGTAGAAATTTGTTTAATTGTTAAAGATTTAATCTCATTTATTTTTATTAACTATCGCTGAATATTCTGAAATATTTTGTTTCTTATTTCCAAGAGAGAACTTATTCCTGAATACTGTAATAATGATTTTTTTGCTGCATCTATATTTGAACAATGTAATTTTATTAATACAGTTGATTCTATTGTTGTATGCAACTATTCATGATATTTGATAACTTTTGATGAATTTACACTTTTCCCCTTTTGCATCCCACTTGTTTTAAACATAAAAAAATAAAAATTTAAATGGAAAACAAATAGCTTGGTGATGTGAGGAATCTGTCAAGTGGGGAGGGGAACAAAGGGGGGGGGAGGGATTTTCCAGCTAATGCCTGAGAGCCTACAGAATCTTGGACTGCTGACAAGTCGATTTTTCTGTTTCACACAGGAAATCCAATTGTAAGTGATCACTGGTACACTGACATGTGTGAAAACAACTATAGAGAGGAAGACTTTGGAAATGGGGGGAGGATTGATTCCAAATGACTTCCCTCTCCTTGCCCAGTTTGTCTGTACTAACTGGGAGTGTTTTCTGAGGGAATTTGGCAATTTGGGAGTGTCTGGCTTCTATTGGGGTACTGTACACCTGTGGACATATAGTATTACTTTTTGCTGAACATGGCATGATGCCTGAAAGCAGGGAGTGTGAGGGACTTGTGGAACAGAATGCAAGCATCACTCTTTGCAACAGGATAGCCTTTCCAGACCTCGTGCAGCTGTAACTGGAGAAACTCAGTCTGCTGAGAGCTGTTGTACTACATCAGCTGGGAAAGTCTGATGCATACTGTATGGGCTCCATCGACAATACTCGCATTTACCTCTGCATGGCTGTCACTTCCCTGAAGAGAGCACACTTACTGTTATTTTTGCAACATAAGCAGGAACCCTGTAAACCCACTGAAAGCTACTGAACGAATACCACTGAAAGCCAGAACCAAGCAGTATTTTTTCCTTTCCTTGGTGATGACCCTGTACCCTAGCCAGTTTTCCTTGAATATTTTTTTTCTAAAAAAAGATAGAAATGACCACTACCTCAGTTATTCAAGCAGCTGAGGACTCCACAAAATCTCTTATGACCCACCCCCAATACCGGTTTATGAGTCTCATAAGCACAGTCAACACCTTAAAAAGGATATTATAGCTTTGGAAAAAGTGCAGAAAAGGGCAACTCGAATGATAAAAGGGTTGGAACACTTTCCCTATGAGGAAAGGTTAAAGCGCTTAGGGCTCTTTAGCTTGGAGAAACGACGACTGAGGGGTGACATGATTGAGGTTTATAAGATTATGCATGGGAAAGAGCAGGTAGAGAAAGAGCAGGTAGAGAAAGAGCAGGTAGAGAAAGAGGTACTTTTCTCCCTTTCTCACAATACAAGAACTCGTGGGCACTCCATGAAATTGCTGAGTGGTCGGGTTAGAACGGATAAAAGGAAGTACTTCTTCACCCAAAGAGTGATTAACACATGGAATTCACTGCCACAGGAAGTGGTGGCGGCTACAAGCATGGACGGCTTCAAAAGGGAATTAGATAAGCATATGGAGCAAAAGGGAATTAGATAATCATATGGAGCAGAGGTCCATCAGTGGCTATTAGCCACAAGGTATAGATAGGGACTCTGGGGCAAGTGATGCTCTGTCTTCTTGGTGCTTGGGGGGGGTCAACAGTGGGAGGGCTTCTAGTGTCCTGGCCCCACTGGTGGACCTCCTGATGGCACCTGGTATTTCTGGCCACTGTGTGATACAGAGTGTTGGGCTGGATGGGCCTTTGGCCTGATCCAACATTGGCGTCTCTTATGTTCTTATGTTTAATTTTAGATACAGTAAATTTTAGATACAATAAGAAGAAAACCATTTTTACAATAAATAAGCAAACGGTCATTATACAGATAAGAAAAAAAGTTAATATATTTATTTAGTACATTTTTATTCCACCCTTCCTTGAAGGAACACAGGGTGGCATATGTCATTTTTCTCTCCTCCTCCTTTTTATCCTCAGAACAACCCTATGAGGTAGGTTAGACTGACAGAGCATGACTGGCTCAAGGTCACCCAGTGAGCTTCATGACCAAGAAGGGATTTGAACTTCTGCTTCCCAGGTTCCAGTCCAACACTCTAACTACTACACAACACTCGGACCGATTCCATAAAAGCAGTTGTCGCACCCTCGGTCTCCCATTTCCCCTGGTTGTACTGCTCAATTTCCCACTATTTGCTGTGCAGCCGCATTTTGGCCTGCATCTCCCCCCGATTTTCTCCACGTCTTCTTGACAAGAGCCCACAAAATTGAAGGGTCTCCCATCAGGCAAATGGCATCCCTAAAACACATACACACACACACTCACAAGGAAGAGCAAAGAGGAAGGTACGCCCAATGAGAATGACTGTTCCTTTCAATGCAGTCACCTTCCATTGCTGAAATGTTTCAGCATTGGAATGTAATTTTTTAAAATAAAATCACCCCAACCTGCCCACCCATTCTGAGTGGGTTTTGCTGGGGGGGGGGGGGGGGGTTGTAGTGGAAGTCACCAGTGTGGGGCTCAACTAGCGAAGGCAACTGGCATAGTCTATGGCTATTGCCTCCTGTATAGCCAGCAGCTGAGAATGAGCCAAGACTCTGGGAAATTAGCAGGGCAAAAGAGGAAATTTGGCAGCTCTACCTGTTGCTAGAAGGAAGGAGCTCTCAACTCAGGAGACTGAGGCTCATGATACTCCTGTGAGGGAATTTCAACCCACTGTAGGGCCACCATCCACAGTGTAAGCACTACCAACTTAGACAGAGAGATGACTAGTATTATAAATTATGACTACATTTTACCTGCTGACGCTACATTAAAAAAGGGAGGGGGCTTGGATTTCTTCAATGCTAAATCAGGGGTCTGCTATATTTTTAAGCCTGTGGGAACCTTTGGAATTTTGAGAGGGGCTAGTAAGCGTCACCATAAAATGGCTGCCACAGGAGGTGGAGTCAAACAGAATACCTCCCTCCTCACACCTCCTCCTGGGAAGGTGGAAAGACTGAATAGAGAATGGAACTGTGCACTAAGGAAAGCATGTGTATTTGTTTACCAGTCCTCCTGATCCACCAACGGAAAACCCTTTGAATAAAGGCAGACAATTACAAGCTCTGCCTTACAATGGCTCCACCTACTTTCTGAAAAAAACTTGATGGGTGCCAAGGGAAGTGCATGGGAAGTATTATGGCACCCATGGGCACCACACTGGGGAAGCCTGCTCAAACGTATGGCAGGATGAAACGTTGTCAAGTGAATTTTCATGAATGTGTGTATTTGTGTGTGTGTGTGGGAGAGAGAGACAGAGAGAGATTTCAGTAACTTATGAATAGTTTTCTGACTTACAGGGAACAGGACTATTGGCACAGTCAGTGTCACAGCTACAAGCACTGCAAAGCGAACCATCAAGAGCAGAGTGTCAAAAGTGTACACTCTGGTATATGTATGAAGTAGTTCATCTTCAACTTCTCCTACAGAAAAGAAATAAAAAAAATCCTCTTTCAGATAATTCCTCATTTACTGAATATAAATATCCCAAAGGGTAAAAGTGATTGAATAAAGAAGTCATAGTATCATAACAGACAATTACAGTATCATAACAGACAATCATAGTATCATAACAGACAATTACAGGTCTCAGTTTAGATCTAGTGTAGAGATAACACTTGTCAGAACTGGTAATAATTTCTTGCCTTAACCCTGGCTGAGATTCTGGCAGTGCAGTCCTAAACAGAGTTTTCAGTGGATGAAAAAGTATTAACTCTGCTTATGGTTGCACTCAAAATGCACAGTCTTGTCATTGTTGTTGAGAATTGCTTATCACCTTGCAAATGGAGAGGCTGAGTAGATGAGGTAGATGCCACAATCATACTTTGGTTTATGTAGATGTAACAATTAACCGTGGTTCATACAAGCCACGATTGGCCACTCCGGTTGAAAACATGGCTTCGTATCTTGGTTTCAGTTGATTTTTAACTAGAGCTTAAGAACTAAGATGTAATGATTAAACATGGATAAGGAAAACCAACCATGTAGCCTTATGTCTACAGAGTCCAGAGTTTCTTTTCTTTTCTTTTTTTGGCCCCCCAAAGGGGAATTTTTTATTTGCATTTCTATAAAACTACAACAGAAATTGGGGAGGGAGAGTCTACAATCTATAGGAGAAAGTAAAAAGAACCTAACTAAAAACCCAAGAATGGAGGTTTTACAATGCTTAAAACATAGTTGTTACTCTTATACAGTTACTTTCAAACATGAAGAGTGCCTGCCAATCATCGCTTCTGCTGACAAAACCAGCTTATCTGACTGAACAGAGAGTAATTCCAAAGCTATAACACACATAATCACAGCCCTTAAGAAAAAATTAGCATCTCCACGCTTTACTCCCCCCCAGGCAAGATCTTTAAAACCAATGTTCCCTCAGTAAGAACATTACAACACGTTTTTCTTCTTCCGTCTTCGATGTATCTTCTTTCTTCAATTATCTTTTAGTTTTTATAAGTCCGGATCTGTCCATTCGTGATATAAACCAAGTTCCTTTTTTCCAGGGACATCTTCGCTTCCTTAAACATCTTAGATCAAAAGAGTCTTTCCTTTTGTTGCAGTAACAACACGCTCATTGGAGATTCCAACGCAGATCTTATAAAGTTGGGGTAGCGAGCCCTTTACTCCAGAAAACCACTTTTCAATCAGCTTGCCAATCCAGCCACAAAGAACTAAACTTTAGAGTCTCCTTACCATTCATACGTCTCTATGATCAACGCACTGTCCCTTTAAAAGTGTAGCTGCTTTTAATACAGATCCAGGTCGCTTCTCACTTTAGCCACCAGAGGGCCCACGATTCACTTTAAAGACAGAGTCTGTGGTTTGGTCACAACCTAACTTTCCGCTGTCTCCTTTCTGAAGAAAGCATTGATCCCGCCTCCCTCTTCGCCTCTCGTCGCCATCTTTTGGGGATGTTTACATCAGCCGAGAAAGAATGCCAAAGTCCTAAGGTCTGTTTAAACGCTCAGCTTTCTTTTAGAAAAACTCTCAGCTACAGTCCATCACCACAATTTGATCAGTCCCTCCATCCTTGCTTTCGCATTTGCTTAAAACGTCGGGAGATAGGGCGTCCCCTCCCCCCCTCCGTTTATACGCTTATAGTAGAGGGATTTAACTTCTAGGCTTTAGTGTCTTGTTTCAACGGCAACTCACTCATCAATCCTTGAATTGATCCACCAGATCCTAAGACGGCCTCTGGGATCACGCCAGGCAGAGAAAATTGCTAAACCTCCAAATGCTTGTCCCGGTGGTCGCTTCTAATCCAGTACTGGGAATCAGGGCAGGACCGTCAAGGCAGAGAGTAGCTCCCCTGTACTGGCTGCCGGCTGGAGGTAGGGCTCTCCAAAGCCCCCTGGCTAGAAGCCCGTTGTCCATGGGCTTCATGGGGGAGCGTGCACAATCACGCTCCCTCCTAATCCCCAATTCATGGCACACGTCTCTCGGAGGAACCAAGAGATTCTGCCATCGTTTAAAGCGTCAAAACCGGACTACAGAGTCCAGAGTTTCATGCCTGCATCTAGCATTTCTTTCATACTATGTAACAGTAGCCATTAAAGGAATGTTAGAATAACAAGTGGGGCACCTGCAAGAACTTCTGTGGGGCATCTCATTTATCTCCTCCCACTATTTCCTCATTACCTTTCCTGAAAGCTCCCATAGCTTCTACCCTTTACCTGCTTTCTGCTCTCATTCCCACTCATTCTCATTCCTACCTTTATCTGTCTTCAGTCTTCCCTTCTTCGTTTCCCCTGGCAGCCTTTCCCCAGGAAAAGTCTGGCCCAGCTGCATGGTGGGGAAACTTCAAGAACTTGCAGGAGGCACCTCACTTTCCACTGTAACCCCCTCCCCACACAGTTTCCTCTTTCTCTTTTCCTGGCAGCCCCCATATCCTCTCCCTCTTGCCTGCTTCCTTCTCTCCTTCCCACTCATCAGCCAACTTGCCTTTTATCTGCCTCCCATCATCAGCTATATTTATTATTTATTTACTTCATTTACACCCAACCTTTGTCCCCAGTGGGGACTCAAATCACCTTTTATCATTTTCCTCTGCTCCATTTTATCCTCACCTCAACCCTGTGAGGTAGGTTAGGCTGAGTGGCCCAAAGTCACCCAGTGAGCTTCCATATCAGCCTGGGGATTTAACCCAGATCCTAATGTAAAACCCTAACCACTATACCACAATGGCTTTCATGGTGTGGACGGCTCATGCGGAACAGCAGCAGGCCTGTTAAAAAGTAGCAGCTTGGCCTGGGTAGGTCATGTAAGCTGAATGGTAGAAAGTAACTTATGGTTGCCGGCAGGCCTGGCTCTGATGAATCCTTCCTCAAAGGTCAAACTACCCATGAAAAGGGTATTGCCCCTCCTCCTGTCTTTTACTGACAGAAACCAAGGCTTGAAGGTTAGCAATACTATTGTCGTTCCCTAGCAACAGCCATTCAGGCCATTTGTTTCTTAAAGCTACAGGTGCTGCTTCTGTATTTTTCTGGGGGGATTCATTCCTTTATTATTATTATTATTATTATTATTATTATTATTATTATTATTATTAGAGGCGGGACCCATGATACTCATGCGGGGGGGGGAGTATTCCCCACAGCTCCCGGCCTGCAGAAGCAGGAGATGCGGCAGCAGGTGAGCCCAGCCTTCACCCTCCCTCCCCCCCAGTGGCGGTGGCGGCAAAGCCCGCCCGCCAAACTTTCTCCTTCCCCCCTCCCTCCCCAGCAGCGGTGGTGGCGAGCAATGTTCCCTCTAAGCTGTGGTATCTTGTGAGCAAAAACTCTACATTGTGAGCTACTGGCATTAAAGTTGAGAGCAAGCAATTTGGCTACTGCATAAATCAGTTTGCTCTGAAGCCCTCCTTCCTGAGCTAGGACAAAAATATGTGAGCCAGAGGCTAAAAAACTGTGAGCTAGCTCACACTAACTCTCCTTGGCTATTAGATATATAGATGATGATGATGATTTCAATTTACGCCAGGCTCTGGGCAATGTACGAAAGGCAAAATGCCATAAAACCAAAACAAATTTCAAATATCCGTGTACAGTCAATAAGATAAAACCAGAATAAAAGATCCTAAATAGTGATTTAAAATTTTCTGTTCCCATTCTGGGCTGCCTGGCCATTTGGGGTGGGTGGGAGGGAAACAAACAAAATATACATGGGGGGACAGGGAAAGGGTCCCAGCCAGTGCAACCAACCGTTGCTGCCCTCAACCAAAAGCCTGGCAGAACATCTGTCTTACAGGCCCTGTAGAATTGTACAAGGTCCCACAGGGCCCTGGTGTCATTCAGCAGAGAGTTTCACCAGGTTGGGGCCAGGACTGAGAAGGCCCTGGCCTTGACTGAGGACAGCTGGACATTCTTAGGGCCAGGGATCACCAGCAAGTTGTTATCAATAGAGTGCAAAGCTCTCCCAGGAACATAGTGGAGAAGGCGGTCCCGTAGGTACACTTGTCCCAGACCACTCAAAGCTAAAACCTTGAACCTGACCCAGTACTCTACTAGAAGCCAGTGTAGCTGGTACAGCACTCATTGAATATGTGCTGTCCATGATGTTACTGTCAGGACTCATGTTGCCGCATTCTGAACCAGCTGAAATTTCTGGATCAGTCACAAGGATAGGCCAGCATAGAGTGAGTTGCAGTAGTCTAGCCTGAAGGTGGCTGTTGCATGGATTACTGTGGCTAGGTCAGGGCATGACAAGAAAGGAGCCAGTTGCCAGGCTTGGTAGTATGTGTGACTTGGGCCTCCATCGATAGGGAGGTATCCAGGGTCATGCCCAAACTCTAGACGAATGGTGCCAGTGTCAGTGGGGCCCTGTCAAGGGTTGGTAACCTGAACTCCATTCCCGAAGGGGGCCCCCCACCACAGAACCTCCATCTTCGATCGATTCAATCTCAGCCTGCTTTTTTAAAGCTGTTCCAACATGGTCTCCAGTCCCTCAGCCAAATTTGATGGGGCAGTAGTCGGCTGGCCATCCATAACAGATACAGCTGGGTGTCATCAACATATTGATGGCACACAAGCCCAAAACTCCTTGCCAGCTGGGTAAGGGGGTGCATATAGACGTTAAATAACATTGAAGAGAGGAGTGCCCCCTGAAGAACCCCACATAATAAGGGTTACCTAGAGAACACATCCTCACCCAGTGCCACCCTCTGTCCCCGACCTTGGAGAAATGTGGAAAGCCATTGAAAGGCCACCCCAAATACTCCTACATTGGTGAGGTCATGAGTCAGAAGATCATGATTGACTGTGTCAAATGCCAGTGTGAGGTCAAGCAACAACAGCAGCGCCGACCCACCTTGATCCAGCTGTCTACAGAGATCATCTGTGAAGGTGACCAGCACAGTCTCTGTCCCATGACCGGGGCGGAAGCTGAATTGGAATGGATCCAAAACTGATGTGTCATTCAGGAAGCCCTGGAATGGCTCAGCTACTGCTCTCTCAATCACCTTACCCAGAAATAGTAGATTTGAAACTGGGCAGTAATTGGCTGGATCTAAAGGATCCAATGATGGTTTTTTCAAGAGCAGTACAATCACAGCCTCCTTAAGACCATCTGGAAAGATCCCTATCTCCAGGGATCGATTGATAATATCCATTATAGGGCCTCATAGTCTCTCATCGCCAGCCTTAACCAGCCATAAGGGACACGGACCAAGGAGACATGTGGTTGGCTTGACAGCACCCAGGACCCTGTCAACATGAGCAGGCAAGAGCAGACTGAAGGAGTCAAAAACTGAATCTGAAGACAGCCAAGGGGCCTCCAGTTCACATACTGTGCCAACACTGGCAGATAAATCACAGTGGAGCGATAAGACTTTATCCGCAAAAAAGCTCATAATGCCTGAGAGCTAATAGTCGAATTTCTATGTCTATTTTGGTGCCTCTTACATTTTTCTACAAACCTGCCATTTTCCTCAGGTTTGTTGAAAGATCTGTCTTGTCTATCCATAGCCACAATTTCTAGATTTAAGCAGCCACAGATGGGGCCA
This sequence comes from Gekko japonicus, assembly GCF_001447785.1. NCBI lineage: Eukaryota > Metazoa > Chordata > Lepidosauria > Squamata > Gekkonidae > Gekko > Gekko japonicus. The sequence continues at coordinate 4,306,212 of NW_015165234.1, forward strand.
TGTTGAAAATTAGATATACTGACAGGGTAGATCCAGCTCACTTTTCCTCTTCATCTCACCCAATTTGCCACTTTATTGCAGCCCTCATCCCACATGGCTTTTGTCCATGCAGGTCCCGTGATCTCCAGCACCAGCATAGCTTTCTGGGTGGCCGAAGGGGAACTCTTACTCCCTTTTTCAACACAGGAAAAGCTGGTTGGATCTAACCCAATGTCCTTTCACAAAGCTAGCAAAGCATTTTGTAAAGCAGAAGAAAAACTGAACACAATTAGGGGAAATATTTAGTACAAGAAAACAGAAGTATCATAATAATAAAAAAAGAATCCTGAATTTTACAAGAGTTCTAGAGACTCACCATAAAAGGTAAGATAGCCAAACAGGGCAGCTAGTAGATACATGACAAGCATCCCAGTGATGGAGACATTGGAAACATTTTGCATCTGTTTCCGTGATCGGCTGCAGATGAAAATATGAAGAAATAAAATGCAATTAATTTATTATGGATTTTCAGGAAATATATGAAAATAGAACATAGGATGCCTTGTACCCAGGCAGTCCACTGGTCCATCTAGCATTATATTGTCTACTTTGAATGGAAGTTCTTCTCCAGCACCACAAGCCAAGAACAATAAAAACATACACATGAAATTGCCTTTTACTGAGTCAGACTCTTGATCTGTCAAGGTCCGTAGCAGCTCTCTGTGGTGTCAGGAAGAGGTCTTTCACACCACTTACTACCTGATCCTTTTAACTGGAAATGACAGGGATGGAATTTGGGACCTTCTGTGTGCAAACAAAATGCCACTGAACCAGAGCCATATCCACAATAGTCAATCCCAATAGTGGCTACCTGTGATCATTTAACTGGAAATGCTAAGAATTGACCCCGAGTTGTTCTGTGTGCAAAGCAGGTACTCTACAATTAAGCCATAATACTTGCCCCCAAACACAGCCTTTCTATACATCCAGGCTTTCAACAGACTATCATTCCAAGTATGTATATTCCAAAGCCTTTTCTAGAGATTTTATTCCTGACCTACTCTGCTTGGTGTCTTTATTTCATTTGCATCAGTTTTATACTGGATGAATTGTTATGTACCCCCCCATCCACCCAACAGCTCTAGCTGTGTGGCAGCTAGAGATCTGGAACAGTGTGTGTCTCACAAAACTACAGATTTATTGTGGAAAGACCAACATAAATTGGTATAATTTAGTAGTGCAGTCCAATGATCCTGCATACCAATGTCTTACCCTTTCCTGAGCTTGTTGTATAGCTTTATTTTATTCACTTCATTAAAAAAAAAACAATTTTATTCACTACATTAAAAAACAATTCATTAAAAAAGCTGTGCTTGTTTCTGCAATCAGAATGTATGGATAGCTATATTTCATTTAGAAATAAGGCAGAGGGAGAAGGAACACAGTGATCCTGCACAGAAAGGCTATTCTTCCCAATTTGTTACAGACAGATCATATAACATTCTCATCATTGGAAAGGCAGTATCAGTGAATGAAAAAAATAATAATTTTTACATGCTTTGGTATTGTGGTAACGCAGGTAAAGAATAGAAAGCAGAAATATCCAAAGAGTATAAATATAAAAACAATATCAAAATGATCCTTGCTTAATTACAGAGGTTGGAAAGGGTAGATCTGTGAGCAGTAATCTTACTTTTTCAGTTCACTGTATATGGGTAGAACTTCAGGGTGGCATACAAATGCAAATGCTAGGATTGGTATTGTGTAGGCAGTCTAAAAACAAAACAAAATCAAGGGTTCCAGTTTAGCATAGTTTAGTATTTCTACTTCTTAATTTGGCCAGTGTGACTGGCTTCAGGCTGCAATAAAGGTATTCTTTCCTTTAATGCTATATAATGACCAGTATGATAGAATATTTTGTATAACTATATCCCAGAGCAGGACCCAGAGCAGGTAAAAACTTCCTGATAATGAAAGATATCTGACTAAGCTTTAGAATTATGGTGGTCCTTAAGACTAATTGTCTAGTGGTCAATTTGAGCAGGAAGTGTAACTAACTGACCATCCTTGCCATTACCACAATGGATGTTCAACAACCTTGAGCCCCATTGGATGGGAGGAAAGGCAGGGTGTAAATATTTCCACTTACTAATAGAAATATGTTAAATAAAATTCTAAGCTTCATTTGTGTTGGGGAACATACCGGCATCAAATAGGCCATTTTCTGCCAAGCAAGTGATCACAGAGGCTTACCCGTGAGTTAAACACAAAATACTTGACTTGGCACTTGTCATTGTCTTCATTGTGAGCTTCATACTGCACTCCACTTTGATGCTGATCTTTGGTTTCTTCAAAACTTGAATAATGTGAATGGGTGCTTTCCATCATAAAATTGACTCCTGAATTAGCAGAATCATTTGGTAACATCACTATATGTATCGGAACTGTCGTGTTATTGTAGGACCAATTGCCAAGATCATTGTTCAAGAAAGGGAGAGGACAAGGTATTTGAGATTTCTTGTAGATCACCTGAAATAAGATGATGAAGACCATCTTTAGTTTTCAGTTGGTAGTACCATTACCCTACTGTAGTTGCATCAGCATCATGATATATATAAGATTTGTGCTGGGAAATTTCATGCTTTGCTGCAATTGGCATTTTAGGTAACTTTTCTTAACATCAAAACAAACACAGAAAAGCCATATTAAAATGTCAGTCATATGGAAGACAATTGTGGATGAGCACTGCAAAAAGCTGGAGCTATTATCCACACTCATCAAACTCTGCATCACATGTAAAGGTTCAACATACACTAGTAATGCTTTTTGTACAATTACTTACCACACTCAAAAAGAATACCATGCAGGTGAGTGAAAATCCACTTGTATAACCAAGGTACCCTACAAAAACAATAAAGCGAATGCACAAAAAGTTAACCCACAAGCAAAATTATCTTGTTAATAAAAAGGCTTAATCGAAATAAGCAATATGCATTTTAAGAAGGACGGAGGTTTACCTAAATTTTTTAGAAGCGAAAGCGGTAGAATAACTGCAATGCTCACAAATATCACGAGGTAGTTGCCATTTAGATACCATTCCCTAGAAGGAAAAAACCCCAGAGATGCTCTATTAATCAGTTATGTTAAAATTATAAGCACAGGAATGATTTTGATTGAATTAAAAATGTGAACACATACCCAGAATTTTCTTGAAGCCCCAGAAATGATCTGATTACCTCCGGAAGTTCATACTTAATAATAAAGAGGTAGCTTGACATTGCTGTAATGAGAAATACATTTAACTAGTAAAGATTAAGAGAGTAGGGTCACATTGACTGACTGACAAAACACTGAAAATGACCTTTTCCCCATCAGGTCACAGCTGTCTTAATGGCAATCCCATGGGGTTTTCAAGGCAAGAAACATTCTGAAGTGGTTTGCCATTGCTTGGCTCAATGTCATGACCCTGGTATTCTTTGGTGGTTTCCCATCCATATACAATCCAGGGCCAGCCCTGTTTCACCTCTGAGTTCTGATGAGATCAGTCTAGCCTAGGCTATCTAGGGCAGGGCAGAGAATGACCATGCGAAATGTATAGTACAAGAAGCTCAAAAATGTATGAAGGGCCCAAATAGATTAGGAGATCTGTTATCAGGCGCGTTTTTGTGCCCTTAAAAATTCCCCAAGGCCATTTCCCTCCCTGTATCTGCATTGCCTTGTATCCTATCCACTTTAATCAGCAAACTCTGAAGCCTTCCTTTAGTGTAAAGAGCCTTTCTCCAATGTCAGAAGCTCTTATACTGGAAAAGTGATTTATGCTGAAGGAAGCCCCTTAGGCTGGAAAAGGACTTCAGACTTTGCTGAGTAAAATGGTAGGAAACAGACCAGTGTTTTTGGACCTGTTTTGCCCCCAGTGAGAGAAACCTTGGAGGTAACTGTATGAATTCTTTTTACCTGCTGGAGAAAATGGCATGCATGAAAGGATTAAGTCCCCTTCTGGGTACTATGGCATTGATCTGAATTGGACCCAGGGTTGCCAGGTTCCATTGTCGCTCTGGCAGGGAAATTTGGGGGGCATTCTGGTGGTGGGCGGGGATACCACAAGCCCCGCCCCCAAGCCCAACCACATTTCATTCACAAAAAACTGTTTAAAGGGTCTTTTTGAAAGCAGGGTGGCAGCTGCAGCACTGATTTCCCAGCGGTGATTTGCTGCTTGGGATTCAGGCACATGCATCACCACCCCTCTTGCTGCAGGCCCTGCTCACAGCCAGCCCCACACGCCGCTGCTCCATTCACAGCGAGCGGGGCGCCATCGCATATGCCTGAATCCCAAGTGGTGAATCACTACTGGGAAATCAGCCCTGTGCACCATGGCCCCCACCTGCATGTGAAGAAGAAGAGCAGCTTACAGACTCCTTTCCTTTCCCTTCCCCACAACAGACACCCTGTGAGGTAGGTGGGGCTTAGAGAGTTCTTTCCAGAACTGTCCTTGAGAGAACAGCTCTTATCAGAACTATGGCTTGCCCAAGGTCATCCAGTAGCTGTAAGTGGAGGAGTGGAGAATCAAACCCGGTTCTCCCAGATTAGAGTCCACGCACCTAACCACTACACCAAACTGGCAACAGCCCCTCTCCCTCCCTCCTGAAAGATTTAAAGGGCCCTCCAGCTGATTGGCAGGCCACGTGCTCCCTGCTGATCAGTTGAAGCTCTTAAAATCTTGCAGGAGGGGAGGGAGAGGGATGGCCCCGGGTGGTCACTGTTGGGAGTGGGGCTTGGGGGCAGGGCTTCCCCCCACCAGTTGGCTGGAAACCCCAACAGTGGGGAAATCCCCACCCAGACCTGGGGGCTGGCAACCCTATTTGGACCTTCCCCCACATTCATGATTGCTTATAACTTAAAAACAATAATTGAGAGATCCTTATCACACATCCCTTCACATCAGTTTCACTTTGACCCTTAGCATCATGAATGTAAATACCTTAAGACTCGTAAGCCCAACCCCATGAGAGGCTGCTTCAGCACAGCAGCTCATAAGCAGAAGCTGACTGGGCCTCTCCATGCGTTCTTTCGTACCAAACACTGTGCTGTGTTTTCCAGTATCAAAGCATCCGTGACTAGGTCTGAATTCAGCTTTTCGGAATGCCTTTGCCAGCTGGCTTTGCATTCCCTGATAAAATGGGGCCATTTATTACAGCATCTCTTGTTGTCACATTGATGTCACTAACACAGCACATCCTCATATAAGATAAGTTCCCTTTCTGTTTGCTACTTTTGATTTCCCCCCCCATTGTCTTGCTCATGCCTTCAGAATCCTGTGGGATTTAGCCTAAAAATATTGTCTAAAAGTTGCCACAAATAATTCTCAGCATCTTGCCAATTTAGGGTTGCCAAGTGAATCAGGGGGAACAGGCGCAATGTATCTGGTGTCACACTGACGCAGCGATGTCACCTCTGCTGTGAACCCAGATGTGGCATCACTGTGACAGAGTGATACTCTAGCATTCACCCTAAATTGTGCCCTGTTGTGGTAACACCATTTTTTGGCTTGCATCAGAAATGACACTGTGATGTTGGTGAGACACCAATCCCACCCCCCACTCCCATTTTGCTCCCACTATTCCTTGGAGCAGCAGCAGAGGACTGGGGATGCTGAGCAGGAGGTCTCCCTCCAAAGCTGAAGACCTGGTACCTTTATACCAATCTTGTAAGGTATCTTTATTTTTCAGATGAGAGGAGGGGGAACTGGGCACAGACAAATGCTCTGTTAGCAAGACATTTTAGCAAGGTGACAGAGAATAAATGAAACGAAATAGATAACAGCAATATAATTGCTCCATCCAAACTGGAGAGGTGGATGTAAGTAGCAGTAAGTGTCTTGCCACTGGAAGGATGGATGTGACCCATGCCACATTACTATGGCATTGGGTGCCTCTGATTGAAAAGCAGCTTAGCAGTTTAGGGGTTTCTTCTCAGCTGGTCTCCATGGGATGGCAGCTGCAATCTGATTCATGAAGCTGAAATGTTAGAAGCAGCTTGGGGAGCCACAAGCATGCAAAATATCACAAGTATAAAAATCTGGTAGCATCCACCCGGCGCTACACATCAACCCATGTTTCTAAATTATAAATCTTATTTTGGCTTTTATGCAGACTGTCTAGACAGCACACTGGAAGGTCCATGACGGGATCTTCCCAGTGTTTTGCAATCATCTAATGTCCTGATTTGGACTGGAGCCATGCCAAAATGTGAAAGCAGATTTAAATCCCCCATCCCTCAACAACAGCACAGTGTGTATCAGGTGGTCAGGGATGGAATTATTTGTCTCCTTCTGTAGCCCTTCCCTAACTACGTGGCTGTAATTTACTTTTCAAAAACAAATGTGGAGATCCAATTATAGATCCTCCTGCCCCACACCGAGTCTGACCTCTGTGAATCCCATCCTTTGTGTGTGGGAGTGGTAAACTATATTCTACCACAAAATTAGTTTTCAGTATCAGAAAGTTCATTCATTAGCATACAGGTACTATCCTAAGCAATAAAATTGCCATTCTCTTTCTATTCATATAGTTTTTGAGACCTGTTGTCATGCTGACAGAGTTGTTCTTCTTTTGATGTAAGGCAAATTATTCTCATTTTTAAAAGCAAGGTGCGGAGGAAGGATGCCTTAATAAAACCCACAACCCACATCCTCAGTGTCCTCAGTTTTAGTTCCTTCTGTTTAGCCTACCCCGGTGCTGTTCTTCCTGGTGCTATATTCATTATTCACATAATTTGGCAGCCATTGTGAGGCAAGCTTTTGCACGTCAGGAAAGTGCTTAGAAATCTTCAGTTCAAACTGTATACCAGTATCAGAAGCATCTTACTATTGCTTAATTGTACTTAAACAAAAGAACCAACTCTGTGCTCTCATGAGTATAAATTTTTAGTTCTTGCCAGGGCTCTTTTTGTAGAAAAAGCCCAGTAGGAACTCATTAGCATAATAGGCCACACACAACAGCAGAAACTCGTTAGCATATTAGGCCACACCCCTGACAGCACAGCTCATTAGCCCATTAGGCCGCACCCCCATGTTACCAAAAGTGTGGTCATCCAGCCACACCCACCTTTTGCTTCTTATTCTGTTTACCTTGTTTGTTGTCAAAACCCAGAGGGCTTTTTTTGTAGCAGGAACTCCTTTGCATGTTAGGCCACACACCCCTAATGTAGCCAGTCCTAATGAGTTTCTGCTGTTGGGTGTGGCCTATTATGCTAATGAGTTCCTGCTGGGCGTGGCCAACTCGGGAGCCAGACAGAACTCCATTCCTGTGCGTTCCTGCCCAAAAATAGCCCTGTTGTTACCCCAAAATAAGCCCCATTAAAACTTGAATGAATAGTCATTGCCCCTTTTGTTCTCATAGGGTTGTCAGTCTCCAGGTGGTGGCTGGGATTACAGCTGACCTCCAGGTGACAGACAGCAGTTCCCCTGTGGAAAATGGGTGCTGTGGAAGGTGGACCCTATGGCATTATACCCCATTGAAATCCCTTCCTTCCCCAAACCCTGCCCTCCTCAGGTTCCACCCCCCCAAATCTCCAGGTATTTCCCAACCTGGAGCTGGCAACCCTATGTCCTCATGATGTTTGTGAGAGGTAGATCAAGCAAAAGAACTGCTCCACTATGCTAAGTCTACCAAAGAGAGACCTCCACAGGAAGGGATATCAGCAGAATTATGTTGTGGATGGTACATGAAGGCAGTGATACACAGTGGACCATTCCTTTCAAAGATCAAACTCTCCTTGGCCAGAGAAACCTCTGCACTAGTCTCTCCTCTCCGTACTGTGGCAGAATAACATGGAAGCCTCTTCTTGTCTGGGGTGGAACTTATCCTATTGCTGTCCTATTAATGTCAGAAGGCAATTTTGAGGTATTTGTTCACTGTTCTAATTCCCTATTCTGGCACTTCACAAAGCAAAGAGGTCAATTAGGCTTGAGCACTTTTTTCCGAGGCAGAGGTTCTTCCCCTCTCTCCCAGCACTGCCTCTAGCCCAAAGAGAGGGAATCAAGAATTACTCTTCGTGATTTCCAGTACTGACTGTAGCCCTTTCACCCCACTGCTGTAATTCCAAGAATATGCATGACTCTTCTTGGGTTATAAGTTCCTTTGGATTATGTTATTGCCACAGATAGAAGGCATATTTTAAAGCAGTCAGGGAGGCACAATCCATTTATCTGGAAAGCTCCTTCAGCCAGCGTATGCATGGGGTTTGTGGCAAGTGAGAGTGTGGTTACACGCGCCAGATAAAATGGGGAAGGGGGGGAAGCGAGACTATTTCCTCCGGAGGAAATAGACCCGCAGTTGCACGATCACACCTCCCTTGGAAGCTACGGGCACAGCCCATCAGTGTGTGATCAGACACAACTGCGGGTGAGTTGTTTTTTGTGGGTGTGCTGTTTGTTTCCCATGCGCTTAAATGAGGAATCAATGAACTGCACTGCCGCACTGAGGGCTCCCTATGGAGTTTGTGATGATGCGCATACAGCGAAGGGGGAGGGATAAAACAACAGCTCAGAGTCGGGATGGCCTGATCAGACCATCCTGACAGCATGAGAGCGCGCTGGAGAGATCAGACAAGGGAAAATCCGTTCGTGGCCCATCACACAACCCGTTTACTACCGGATTTTCCCTGGTGTCTTTTAACTCCACTTCTGCGGCAGAACAGAACGGGTTGTCGATGGCTGTGGGGCGCTTCCCAGATGTTAATGTCTGATCGCGCCCTTTAAATCCGCCTGGCATTCACGCCTATTTCGGGTCTAATTGTGCATATGATCGCAGCTTGACACTGACAGGAAAGGATATGGGCAATTAAAGGGGACCTTCAAAGACGTAGGGAGCCAGGACTCCGGCACCCCATCCTTCAAGAATTGTTAAAAGGTTATTTCCCACTTACCTCCAATGTTTTGCATTGTAAGAGAAACAAAGGCACTAAGTTTTCCAGGCCATCCAAATGCCTTTTCACCTAATTTTTCATATATTAGTGAGCCTAGAAGCAACAGAAAATTAATACTTTTATTTAAAATGTTTTTGACGGGTTGAGCTTGTCATGACTTTTGAGGTAGTACATGCATGTGGCTACCTTACGGAATTAAAAGTGGATGCTCAGGCCATGATCTGGCATAAGAACTTTTAAATTCAATAGGAATGTTAAGCATGCACTTAAATTTCTCCCATTGAAATCAGTGGTAAGTAAAAATTATTTAACCTTGGGTGATGTGGGATTGTTTATTTTATTTGTTTATTTCAAACATTTTTATGCCGCCTTTCCACCTGATCAGGGTCCCCAAGGTGGAGACCATGAAAACATTAAAACATTTGAACAATTAAAAGCAACACTAAAATATGAAAATAATTCTAAAAACTGTTATTGGGGTATGCCAAACAAAACAAAAAAGTCTTCACCCACTGGCAGAAGAAACCGATAGAGGTAAGACAGATGAATCTCCCTTGGGATCTGAAGTTTTGGTGCCATGACTAAGAGAGCCCTTTCTCAGGTCATCACCTATCTAGTCTCAGATGGTAGGAGCAACTGAAGCAGAGCTTCCAAAGATGACCAGAACGAAGCAGGCAAGGGAATTACTTCATCCTGCTTAATAGTATGCTAGTTAGCCTGTCAATTTTGTCTTCCAGGTTGGGTTCTGCCAACCCAGAATGAACTAGGGATTATCAACTTCCCATTTTGGAGAAAGAGCAGGAATTGGATGTGATATTGTGCTATGTTTTGACATCACATCGGGGCAAAAACCAGCTCTAGAAACTCTATGGGAATACTACAGAGTTTCTAGAGTGTCAGCTGAGACACTGATGTCACACCTGGGTTTTAGGGAAGTACTGCCTGGTTTTTACCCAGATATGACATTGGCATATAGTGCAACATCACATCCATCCCTTGGCCTGTCCCCAAAGCTCCCAGGTGCCACATCCCTCGAATGAACCCCCAGTTAATAATAAGTACATTGCTTGCATATCATACCTCCTTCCTTAGCTGTCTTCAGTAACAGGTGAACTGAATACAGAGACATTATGGCCACACTAAACAGTAAGACTCTGCATGAAAAAAACAAAATACAGAAACAAAAATATATAAATAATAATAATAATAATAAACAAAAATATATAAACAATAAAGAAATTTGCTGCCCAGTCTTACATCTGTTGACACAAGCATGTACACAGTTCAACACAGGGGGTATCGTTTCAAATTTTAGTGGGGGATGAACTAGATTTACATCAGTGTTGAAGATCAGCCTTTGAATACAGCCCAAATTAAAACACATTTACCTAGAAGCAAGATCTCATAGAACTCAGTGGGATTTACTTCTATTGAAGGATCTGAACTACAAATTGTAAAAAAAAATCAAAAAATCAATGTATTTTAATTTCAAAAGATTTTTAAAATTCTGAAACATTGTTACAGAATATTGTGCACCATCTTTTGGGTTCCCTTGAGCTCTTCATCAAACTGAATGCTAAGTACAAAACAAGCAGGGGGAGGGGAACAAGAGTACTTAACATTCAGTCTGATGTAGAGTCCTAGGGAACCTGAAAGCTTGAGCTCAGTATTTTGGGATTTTTTGGTTGGTCTCAATCAGAAACTTTTTAGGAGATAAAACCATTTGTTGAAGTGGGATCATTTAAAAAAACTCTCTGGTTCTCTGAAAAATTTAGCTATGGTTTAAAACTCGTTCAGAGGCATCTGTTGTTGCCTGTCAAAACATATGCTGTATAGATAGTATGTCAGCTACATGTCATTAACTGTCCACAGTGCTAGCACATTTGGCTTGCTCAGATTTTAGAAGGATGACAAGTCTGTAGCTGCATTACTATTCATGACGTTTCAGATTTAGTTCCATATGGATAGAGAGCATTTGCCTTCCACAGTAGGGTGGTAGCACTCTAATTACACAGATATATAATTAGGAGAGCTATTTATTCCTTAGGTAAATTTTTCACACTTGGAATTACAGTGCTGCTGTTGGAAAATACATGGTGGAAAATAAAGAGATCTACCATTTTTATTTTTCCCGTTTTGTCTACAGAATATAAATTTACACCAGAGACACATGCAGCATAATTGACCATTAATAAATGTATCAGTCAGACTTGTATCATGACAAAATGAGTGTTGCTAAGTATTTTACAATATGTACCCTGCTTCCAGGTTAAAGTATGTTAGGGAGAGTTCATTCTTGACCCCAGCCAGTACATCTGTGTTGGATTAAGCTTTTATTTATTTATTTATTCGTTCATTCATTCACTTTTATCCATCTTTCCCCCAGTAGGAATCCAAGGCAGCTTTCAGAAATGATAAAAATATATGAAACAGCAAGAAAATTATATATAAACCCTGAGTCATTCATAAGCAGTATAAAGTGGTGCACATGCAACAGAAACCAACCATCTAATCAACTAGCTGCCTAAACTGACAGACATTAATCCCCCAGTGGAAAATGGAACAGCTCATTTCTTTCTCCTCCTACATTCTGAAACACAGTCAGCTGAGTGACATCATATTTTTAAGCACTGACTTAGCAGTGGGAACTACATGATCAGCACAGGCACAGCCTCATTTACACTTTCAAAGTCTCAACGTACCCATATTTACTTAAAAGGAAGATGACCTGGACTGTAAGATGACCCAATTAAAAATGCTGTACACACACACAATTATTAGTGGACATAACTGTGACTTGTATGTGAATGTAAGATGATCCTCCTCTTTTTTGATAGCATACCTGTGAAAAAACCTAGCCTGCAGATACAGGATAAAATACGTACAGATTGTTCTACTCATAAGTGAGGTCCTAGTCCATTCCTAATGCTGCCCATATCTCTATGAAAGAGAGGAGCAGTTGATAATATACACATGTGCAATGCATTTTTATATACTACTATACACAAAATATAAGTTTTTTTATTAAATAAAAATTATATATATAAATAATATCTCCTCTGTGTTTTGTAAACTTTGGGACTGGTGACCTTTATAGCAATCTTATAAGAATGTTTTCTCAAGATCTTAGGCCGCAGTCACACGGTCATTTTGATCGGGTTTCGCTGCTGTTTCCTCCCACTTTTAAAATCACTGACCAGTAGGGTTGCCAACCCCCCCGGTAGGGCGGAATTCCCCCCGCCCCGGAGGCCCATCACCCGACGCGGGGGAATCCGGGCCCGGGGGGAACTCCACCCCAGCGTGCGCGTCACCCAGATGGTGTGGCCCCGCCCAGCGTGTGACGTGCGGCTCCCGGACCGGCAAGACGATCCCCCGCCGGTAGGGAGTTTTGATTTGGCAACCCTACTGACCAGATGGGCTAATCTGCCTCCTGCACTGAAGCGGGCTCACTCCCACAATGCTCCTGGTTCTCTCCTGCATTTTCCTGCACCAGGAAAATCAAGTACTTTCCAAGTACTTTCCAGGTATTTGCGCTTTGAATGCACAATTATGCTGATCTGGACAGCCATCTCTTGCAATGATTGCGATTAGGCTCATCTGACTGTTCTTCATGCGATGAGGTTTCCCCCCCCCAGCTTCTACTTTTGAGCGCATGAGCACTCCCTCGCTGAAAAAATTCTACATTTAAACGTTCAAGCACACATCCAGAGCAGAGCTTGTGATTCTGCCCACCCCCAGGAGCCCCTGGTGCGGCATTAGATGGGAGGGAGCACCTGGTGCCAGGGAGCAGAAGACAGCATGGAAAGTTGCTGGGGGAGGAAGCCAGTGGGTGGGGAAGGAAGTGCTGGGCGGGCTGGCAGGCGAGCAGGCTGCAGAGCACGCCCCAGGAGGCCCTGAAGCTGCGGTGGCAGGAAGGAGGGAGCCCCCGGCGCTGGGGAGCGCGCCCAGCTTGCCAGCAGCATCAGAGGGCAGAACCCCTCTACCCCGGCCCAACTTTTATTTGCCCCATTTTGTGGGACATAGTAAGTTTTTCAAACCAGTCCTCAGCACACATAAAAGGGATGGGATGGAGCAGCAACCCTTCAAACAGGAGCCTCTCGGAAAAGAAACTGCTCTGGAAAGGCAACAGCCACGCACCCACACCCACGCATGTTTCTCCCACTTGGCCACCCTTCTCCATTTCCGCCAGCTGGGCGAGACAGGCACAGCAGCAGCAGCACTCACATCTTGGAAGATCGCCAGTCCCTGGTGGCGGGAGGGAGCCCCTGGTGCCAGGGAGTGCGCCCAGCTTGCCAGCAGTATCAGGCAGGTGGCAGCATGGAAACTTGCTGGGGGGGGGAGGTGGGAGAAGGGGGAAGGAAGTGCCGGGTGGGCTGGCAGGTGAGTGGGCGGTAGAGAGAGGGGCCAGCTGCACAATGCTTGCCATTCAGGGAGGGATGTGTGAACATCCCAACCCGAAAAAAAAATCCCGATTAAATTTGTATCGGGAAGAAATCACAATTGCCTTGCCGTGTGAACACAGCCTTACTCTACAATTAGAACATACCTGTGATGGTAGAACAGAATGCTAAATCAACCTTTTTTAATGCATATCCTGGGTACTTACATAAAAAGTACAATTCCAGTATTTGCCATGGCATAGGAAAGTCCTAAGATGCCACTGCCCATGATGGCATTACTCAAATTAAATGCAGACATTCCAAATGAAGTATCTCCTGGGTGCTGGTGGAAAACAAAAAGCAAAAAGTATCACTGGTTATGTCAGTGAAGGCAATGTTAAAGAAGTCTCCTTACCTCTACACTTTTGCAAGCTAAATCAAGGCAGTCTTCCAAGTGATACGACAAATTGCTAAATACTGTGATTTTAAACTGGCTTTTTCTGTATAGTACCATTTATTGACAACAATCACACATGAACTATGGACTAGACAAAATATTTCCCATGAAAGTGCTATGGTCTTATTTTTCATCCTAGTTCTACAAACACTTACTCCACAGACATCATCCTTGACACTGCACTCATTGATGTTTGCAGGACTAGCACCATAGAGCTGTAAACATATGGCTGAGCAAGCAGAAAGCATTTATGACAGAAGATCTTGCCTTGCCTTCTCCTTCATACAGCAGCCACCTGTGCCCCCCCAAACATCATTGGGTGGGGTCACGAGACCCTTCTGGACAAAAAGCTCCCAGCTACTAGAGGCTGCAGTGAGGAGGGGGAATCTGGTAAAATTACCCCCACCTCACTTGTGCCACTGGCAGAGGAAATGCAGCAAAGAAAGCTTTCCATTGATGCAACAACCAGGAGAACAATTTTGTCTGATTCCATCTCATCCCTATAGCCCCCATTGTCAGAATGGAACTTTCCTGCTTCTCTCCCCCCCCTCCCATTGTAGCCAACTGATCTCCACCAAATGCTGCTTCTGGGGGACAGGGGACCCTGAGGAATAACATGAGGGCAGGAAAGGGGAATCAGTGTAAATTGTAGATTTAGTCTGGCTCCAGCCCTTTATATTTGCAGGAACATCTAATGCTTGGAACTACAAGAGTACATTAAAAAAGATGTTCCCTAGAACAAGAATTTATATCTGGTAGTTTATGATGTAGCATATAAATAAGAAATTACTACCATAGTTCTGCTATTGTTATTTAACTGATCTGTGTTCTGCAAACAATGATAGCTCAACTGAAACTCTACTGGATCTCTAATACGTATGAAAAAGGATATTTTCATTTCATGCCAGGAACTGCTAAATTGAATGTGAATGCAAAATACCCCAGGTCACTGAAATATTTGAAGGGTATGTGAGAACTGTAAATTGCACAATGAACCATTCTATCAAAGATTATTAATTTCTGAAAGTTATTACACTTCAGTGGAAATTTGCATTGTTGCTCTAAGATTTGTCATCGTGTTAAAAAAGCATTCTTTTCTATAAAAAGAGCTAACATTTGTGTATCTGAGACCAGTTCTCTCTCCATTACTTAATTAAAAAATCCGTATTGGAATGTTGTTGTACACAATAAAAAGAGACATTTTAAATGAGAATTGCTGGGTAATTATATTCTCACTTCAAGGTGAAAACTTGTTAGTTTGGTATCTGAAAACTTAAAGCTTACATTTAAATTGTATATCACTCACAACAGAAGTACAGGCCTGTAAAATTTAGGCCAGTTCCCTGAAGACTTACCATTGCAAGTTCAAAAGTTATACATAATGGGATCATGCCCAAGGAATAACTGAGCTACCTGAAATTTCATTACAGGTAACTATGAGGGAAAGAAACAAAATAAAACTGTAGCTGTCAAAATGTTGCTGTCAAAAAGAATTCGTTTTTTCAAGAAATTAGGGACAAAGTTGTGTTATCAGAAAAAAATTCTCAGCTACGTTTTTTAAAAGAAGAAGAAGAGATTGAATTTGTACCCCACCCTTCACTTGGAGTCTCAGAGCAGCTTACAAACTCCTTTCCCTTCCCCTCCCCACATCAGACACCCTGTGAGGTGGGTGGGGCTGAGAGAACTCTGACACAAACTGCTCTTTCAGGAACAGCTGTGCCAGAGCTTGTGACTGACCCAAGGTCACATCAGCAGGTGCAAGTGGAGGAGTGGGGAATCAAACCCGGTTCTCCCAGATTAGAGTCCGCGCACTTAACCACTACACCAAACTGTCTAAGTAGAGGCACATTCATAGAGTTGGACTCCAAATACTTTCCTGAAGATCAGATGCTTCCCCCCCCCAAAGGGCCATTTGGAGAAGGAAGAGAGAAGGCAGGGGTTTGTGGAACCCCCAATTTCATCTCCCAAAGTGACCTTCCTGCAAGCTCCAATGTCACTGGCACCAATCCCTTCACACTCTTGTTTTGTATGTGGGGAAAGGAAGTCTGGAGGACCCTCACACCAAATGCTGCTCCAAGCGGTTGTGAGGGAAATTTTAAAAAAACAACTCACCAGCATCACAAGCATGATGATATCATTTTTTGGGAAAACCTGGTAGTGAGTGGCAGCAGTAGCTCTAGGAAGTGGTATCTCTAGGGAAGTGATGTTATCATGCTCGTGCCACAAAAAAAAAATCATGCTCATGCCACCGACCCCCAACATGTCCCCAACCCTCCCACCATTTTCTAGGTTTGGCCTGGCAACCCTAGACTGGTCCAAGGCATTTTGGTGCCACAGGTAGAAAAGTCATAGAAAACTTTCCCCCTACGTCTGCAACTTGTTGTTTGAAATTATATTAATAATCATTTGCTGACTCTTACTGTGCTACCGGGCTCATACTGCTCTTTGAAATGCTGTTCCTAGAGGTCAAGGAACTCACAGGAGTAGGTCATGATCTTGGATTATGAAAGATGGTAAAGATTGTTTCCTCCTTGCATGGTCAGAAGTATCTTCAGTTTGTAGAAGGTGCCTTTGGATCCAACCCATTAGTAACAGTGGGTTGTATTCTACCAAACTTCCACTGTTAAAAGCAGATATTTCCCCTCTTCCCCCAGCAACCTCCTAATACTCCTGACAAGATATTGGCGGGGGGGGGGGTCATAGACAAACAGCTACATGTGTTGGTGGACTAGGGTTATTCGGCAAGATCAGTCTTCCTCCTCCTCCTGTCAGTGGATCACTGGTAGGATACCCAATGACAGCAGTCCTTCTAAATTGCTAGCCTTTGTAATTTGTTTGAGGAAAAAATACATTCAAAGCAGTGATTTGTGACAGGCATCCCTGCTTTCAAATGCTTCTTTTCCTACAACTCACCCATTACTAATAAACTTACATATTCATCCTTATAGTCTTCCAATTTCTTTTTACCCAGAAATCCATTGGTAAGGAACTTCTGACTTTCTGATTCATCACCAACAAACTGACTGAAGACAAACAAACAAAACAATAAAATAAGAAATAAATCTCATTGCACTGTAAGTCATAACTGGGTTATGTTTTACATATTGAAGTCTTACTATTTCTATGCAGTACAATCAAAATTGTTGAAGAAGCCTTGCTTCTTCTATTGTAAATTAAAAATGAAACCCATTCACTACTATTTGAGTAAGAATTGCCTAGGATAGGTATGCTGAATTAGTGGTCCAGGAGAAGACTTCCAATCTGCAGTCTGTAATCTACCCTCTCTGTTTCCCTTAGCCCCTCTTCTCGACTCCTTTTTGAATTGCTGCTTAGTAGTGTGTATGTGTGTATAGAGGGGACAGACTGTTCAGTGAGGCATTGTGCAGTGTGTAAAGAGGCTAGCCTAGAACTTGCAGAAATTTCACATTAAAATGCAGAGTATACTGAACTTGAATGGACAAATTGTACATAATAGGATATCTTTGATATGGTGGGGATGGGGAAATCACCCTACTAATTGAATTTAAAAAGACACTTTGCTTAATTCAATAGAGACAAGTTTTACCAGCAGAATCCAAAACTTAAATCATGCCATTTATTTCTAAAGTGTGTTTTTATTAGAAGCTAGGGATGTACATTTGGATAGTAAATAATTAAGGTGGCAACTGAAAATTCTAAGTTTATGAATAAACTTATTCCAACTAAATCAAAAATGAAAAAAATTCGTACCCAGAAAGCTTCCGATTGGTCCACTATTCTAGTCCCTAGCTCTCTAGCTTAGTGTTCATAGAAGTTAGAAGGAATGAGGTGAGGAGAGACTGAACAACCAATAATGGAACTGACAAGAATGTGTTCCAGGCAAATCTTGCCATCAAAGGAGACTACACTGATAGGTCTCTCTTTCCAAAGTGTTTCCCCTAATCACATTACTGGTTCACTGGTGTGCATACAGGTTTCATTCTCTTTAATGTTATACTAGCTTTCCTCTGGACTCCAGGGTTTGTCAGTAATATGTGTGGGCCACAATAATTAACACACAAACATATATACATACAGATGCCTTAGTGTAAAGTTTTCTGTACTGGAGGATAAAATGACATGAGAGGAAAGAGTTAAAAAGCCCTGTCAGCTCACTTTAAACTGCTCTCCAAGCAGTGGCATGAAGTAAAGCAACATCAGTTAAAAGGATCATGGATTACATATTACACATTGTTCTGCCTTGGGGAAAAGAAGGAAAGACTTATACACCAGTGTCACAGAGCACTGGAGTTCACTGTGGGGTTGACTCTGCAAGCTGTTTCCTCACCCGGTCAGTCCCTGCATGCTTCATACAGAGTCTGCCCTACACTTCCAGAAAATGAAGTGCCCAGTTGCACTTTATTCGTAACAGTATTCGTGCCCACTCTGCATTGCTCCCTGCTTTCTTGGCTTCCATCTGCCTCTCTATGCAAGCAAGAAGTTATACAATAGAAATGCTTTCTCCTATAAATGTGAAACCAGACAGTTAGGATCCCTTAGGTGAGAATACAATCCCTTACTGTTTCCGCTCAACTGGATTGGGGGTGGATGGGGATTTATACAGCCAGAAATGTGTTTTCGTTGAAGCTGGTGGAAACCCAAACTAACTGCAATAACTAAAATCAGTATCTTTAAATCAATAACAAATTTAAAGAAAGCAAATGAACTGAAAACAAAAAACCATTGCAAAATGTGAAATCTGGGCTCCTGGTGCTATGCCTGCCAATTCTCTTGTGCAGTCAAAGCCTTCCGTACCTGCTAATAGTGGCCTTCTCTGGATCCCCCATCTCAGTGTAGTTGTCTTCAGTGCTTTCCCCACTGTTGCTCTCCTCGTCAAGCTCTATGTTGATTTTGTGCAGCTCCATGCGGTCCATTTGAGTTGTCAGCAATTTTCAGTATACACACTCCGAGGCGTCTTCAGTGTCAACAGAACTGTACCTTCTGCTTTAAGGGTTCTGCCACCACAATATGTTGACTCTCAGAACACTCTGTTCTATACACAGGACACAAAAGTCCTCATTAACATTCTCCTCAAATTAGATAAATTAGTGTTTACTTTTTGTAATAAGACAGGAACTTAGACAAGAAGACATTCTTTTCAAATAATTATAAAGAAGAAATATTTCTAATGCTCAATAATCAAGTGATTTACCTCAGCACAATTAATTAATATAGTGAGACTCAGGCTTACCCTCCTTTCCCCAAAATGGGACCAAGGAAGCTTATTTTTTTAAAAAACACAACCCTGTTAAAAACATACCAGATATCTAAAACTACAGCTTTAAATACTCAGCACTGTAGAAAGCATTCTCTAGAGAGCAATCTTAAGCAGGTCTACTCAGAACCCTTTGCAGGTCTATTTAGAGGTCTTTCTATAAACATCCTGTTTGCCTCAGGGCTTTTTTTGCAGAAAAAGCCCAGCAGGAACTCATTAGCATAACAGGCCACACCCAACAGCAGACACCTATTAGCATATTAGGCCACACCCTTGACATCTCAGCACATTAGCATATTAGGCCGCACCCCCATTTTTACCAGAAGTGTGGTCATCCAACCACACACCCCTTTTGCTTCTTATTCTGTTTACCTTTTTTTGTAGCAGGAACACCTTTGCATGTTAGGCCACACACCCCTAATGTAGCCCATTCTAACGAGTTTCTGCTGTTGGGTGTGGCCTATTATGCTAATGAGTTCCTGCTGGTGTGGCCAACTCAGGAGCCAGCTGGAACTCCGTTCCTGTGAGTTCCTGCCCAAAAATAGCCCTGGTTTGCCTCAACTAGCAAACTATGTTCAATTTCAAATGCAGTTCTAAATTTTTTACCTTGGTCAGATTCATATAATGGACTATTCAGGGGTAAGAAGTTGTTGATGGATCTTAAATATAACGTTGAACAAGGTCAGAGCTGAATGACCAAACTATGTTTCCCCAGTCATAACATCTGAATTTTAATCAAGATATTCTTATGTTGGAAGCATTAAAACCTTGACATTCAGATGTACTGGGCATATTTGTTAGAATATATGTCAATTTAAAATTGGCTCATTTCTGTTTTCTGTCTTACATTGACAAGATTCACAAATGGTGCTTTCCACATGAAAATATGTCATGTGTAGAAATGTCCAGTTTACACTAAATGTGTTTAGTGGTTTTCTTGTGATGTATATTTGAATGCCAAACAGTAATTGTATTGTGGTTGATAGTGACTGCAACTTAACACCTGTATTTGAGAAAAGTGTCTGTCTTTCAGACATATTTGATTGGCTGGATACTTTGGCAGCTCTCCCTGGGAGAAGAACATCCTGTGACAAAAAAGCTGCACCACGAAGTAAGAAGAAGAAGAAGAGTTGGATTTATACCCTGCCCTTCAGTCGGAGTCTCAGAGCGGCTTACAATCACCTTCCCTTCCTCTCCCCACAACAGACACCCTGTGAGGCAGGTGAGGCTGAGGGAGCTCCTCTTGAGAGAACAGCTCTGAGAGATCTGTGACTGACCCAAGGTCACCCAGCTGGCTGCATGTGGAAGAGTAGGGAATCAAACCCAGTTCTCCAGATTAGAGTCTGCCGCTCTTAAGCACTACAGCAAACTGGCTGTAGTACAACTGTGCAGACAAGTATAATATCTCTGCAGTCCCACTGAGGAGTGTGAAGGACATCAGTGAAATATTTAAAGACTCAGTGCTACATCAAGTCACCTGCTTTTCCTTGTTCCCTTCTTTCTTTTCTTCCACACTATTTCTGTCTATTCCAAAATGATTTTAAGAAAAAAGCCCTTCAAAAGTTCAGCTTCCTCCCTATAACAGCATCTGGATATCCTGTCCCTATAGCCTTAATCCTATCCGGACATCACCAACTCCAAGATAAACACTTTTCTCCTGTTGCTTGTAAGTGCTGCCTCTACCACTGCAGGGTCACTGTCCGGTTCAATCACTCTTTCTTTGATATAAAAATGGTTGTCTTCCCTGCAGAGGACACCTCCAACTACTTGCTGGCTCTTTCCACATCTCTTTCTTCCTCAGATAGTTACTATCTCCCTTTCAGCCAAGACTTCAAGAAGGACCATTTAGTCTGCTTTGAGATCCATCATCTTCCTAGCCTACCATTCTTCAAACACACAATGTGGAAACCACATAAGCCGTTCTAGAGATACTGCAATATGACTTTCCCCTCCTCTTCCCCGATCCACTTCTTCTCACTTTCCCAGTGTGCTTGGGGTTCTCACCTCCTTCCTTTTAGACTAGTACTGGTAGTCTGTGAGTATCCATTGTAAATAAATACAGTTGCCTTGACACAGTGATTGCTTCTGTGTAATGGAACTCAAATATGAACTCTTTGCCAGTACAAATCTACTCATTTTATTGAAAGAGGTACATGTCTAGACATTCTGTGTATATGTTAGCATTCATGTGAGGTTCTGCATTGTGGTAACTAATTAGTATTGCACCATTTAGTAGAACAACATATATGAACTGTAGGTTCATGCACCCACTACAATCTCTGCTTAACAGTACAGAAAGCTTAAAAAGGGCAAAGGGGTGGTAAACAATCACAAACATCTGATTCACTATCAAGCAATCACCCATTACCAATAGATGCATTTCTTACCATAAAGATCCAGCATTTATAAACTCCATACTCCCACAAATATATTACAGACCATTTACACTAGAATATATTCCCAGTTATATTGGGAGGGAAGTGACTTCACGTATATTGAATCCAAGTTACCGTTATGATCCAAATGTACATGTACATGCTAATTGTTTAATACCTGTTTTCTTCAACAGCTCAAGAACTATTTTTAAACTTATAATGAAAGTTACTGCCAAAAGTAACCTCTTTACACAGAAGAGGCAATTGAATCACAGTTACCAGCCAAAAGTCTACCAATCCTGGGTCTGCTAGTATAACACATTACCTTCAATAGATCAGAAAATTCAACACCATCAAACATCAAACACAACATGTATTTGAAATATTGACAATACTTGAAAATGAAAAGATTATATAAGAAACCTCAGAAAAATAAACAGTTGCAATTTCTTCTTTTGTGTTTAGCCCCTTTTCTTTTAATTTGATAAGAATTTTTGTATTGTTTCCTATGTAGAAGAGTAAAGTCCACTCAATGTGTCACAGTTCTGCTGGGTCTAAATATGCCATTCCAAACAAACACCCAGTCATACATTTATTTATAGCACTTAGTTACAGCCTGAGAGCAATAAAATGGATGTGTAGAAATCATAAAGGTATTTCCCAGTATTAGCACAACAGCTAGAAGTAGACCACAAAACCCATTATTTGTAATCTAAAACCAGAAGAGAAACAAAATAATGCCAAGCTGCTTAATATGGTTTCCTACCAGGGAAAGCCTTTCTTCATATTCCTTCCAGTGATCACTCCAGTCTTGTAAGTGACAGTGAACACCGAATCTGGCATTAGCTCAGGGAAAGTCAGGCTTGCATTCCAGGGGCCTGATTCCTGAGCTACAAGGAACTCCAGTCACAGCAACACAAAATCAAATTGCTTTTCTTTTGCTAGAGGCATAAAAACAGGCATTTTATCCTCTGGGAAGCAGAACGAAATTGACTAATGCCCAAATTATGCTTAAAATCTATATGTATGCTTAAATGACTGGGAAGTGTAACTGAATTTTAAATGATATGTGAAATCAAGTTTGAAAACTAGAAAAACACAGGTTTCAAAAACCAACATACAGTCTTTGCTCTCCCACCATCACCTACTTTTGGGATTATAAATTCAATTCTGGGGGGAAATGGTTTAGAAAAGATATTACTTAGGCTATCTGGACAAGGATTTAGGTTAATGTATAACTGTATAAACCAGCCAGTTCAATACTTCTTGGCAACATCTATTTATATTTTCGATTCTCTGTTTTACAAAATCCATTATGATAATTAACCTGATTCAGCAAAGGCCCTTACATGTCAGTGATCTTTTTGTATTGCTTATACCTGAAGCAGTTGCAAAGGCACATCTGGATGCACATCTGAATTCCAGAGCTTATATGGGCTTCACTGAACTGGCAAGATTGCATTTTTTAAAATGTGGATGCAGATGTGCAGCATTCTCTAGGGTTGCTACCTGTTACAAATGACTAGATTAGAACTGTGCCAACATTATTGGGTCTGACCTCATAGCTAAGGGCCTGTTTGAGATGCCTGGTTATTGTGAGATAAGAAATAAGTAACTTGTTCCACTGTTATTATTTAAAAAATGTATAGCCTACCTTTGTCCTATTAAAATAGCACCCCAAACAGTATCAAATGACATTAAATGAAAATTAATCATTAATTAATTTAAGGAATTAAGTCAAGGAATTTGAAATTGAATTTATTCAAAGGAGTAAAAGTAAACATTGGCACTTGCTTGTCATCTGCTTCATCACAGGATAGTGAACATCATGACAGCACAAGGAAGGCCAATACCTTGGCTATTCAAGGAGGTGAGCAGAATTCATAGTTCAAGGCAGATCATAGTGAACCAAGATTATGATGAAAAATATGAATACAATCCTAAATATACTTACTCGAAAGTCAGTTCTTTAAATAAGTGGAACATACTTCTGAGTAAACATGATTAAGACTAAACATCATCATATTATCTAGGGAGTACTCTACTACTGTGGCTCCATTCCTATCTAGTGAGTTGATCCCACGGGGTGGCGCTGGGGGACTTCTGTTCTTCTCCCTGGCATTTGTGCTATCTCACATGCTATTAAACATCTATATGAAAATGATGGTGAAAGTTGTCTGTAGATTTAGGAGAAGGTGTCATTAGTATGCTGATGATAAACAGCTCTATTTTTCTTTTTCATCTCATTCATTAGATGTTCTGAACAGATGCTGAGAATCAGAAGTGGGCTACAGTGCGGTCAAGAAACTGAAACTCAACCCAGACCAAATGAAGTTCTCTTGGGAAGAAGAGAAGAAGAGATTGGATTTATACCCCGCCCTTCACTACCCAAAGGTGTCTCAGAGCGCCTTACAAACTCCTTTCCCTTCCCCTCCCCACAACAGATACCCTGTAAGGTAGGTGGGGCTGAGAGAGCTCTGACAGAAACTGCTCTTTTTCAAGTACAGCTCTTATCAGAACTACGGCTTGCCCAAGGTCATCCAGCCAGGTGCAAGTGGAGGAGTGGGGAATCAAACCAGGTTCTCCCAGATTAGAGTATGTGCACTTAACCACTATACCAAACTGGTATAGTGAGGGCTATTCAACCTATTCTGGAAAGTTTGCAGTCCCTATAGATGATCAGTTTTACAGCTTGGGGGTATTTTTTAGCTCCGGCATGGAATATGGATGTCCAAGTGGCATCTGCATTCCAAATCACTTTTTCTACTGTGCCAGCTGCAGTCCTGCTGCAGAAACCCTGATTTTGCCATAGTTATCCATGTTGTGGCAACATGAAATTACTGTAAAGCATTGTATGTGGGGTATCTGGAAGCATCTGTAAACTTCTCAAGGTTCAAATTATAGTGGCCATATTGTTGCCTGGGTCCCACAGAACTGATCAGATCTCTGCTACATCTCTCACATACCTACATGTTTGTTAATACTATTAAAACGTTTTAATCCAGCTGGGCTTTGAGAGGTGTTTGAACCCTAATTAACCAAATATTTGTGAATTTAGTCACTTCTGGTCATTTTTTTTTTACTGCTATATCGTGTTATTTTTATTATAGTTGATTATTTTACATTTTGACTTAATTCTGACACAATAAAGCTGCAAGGAACCAAGGTCTGAAATATATGTCTGCATTCCTACACAATGTTCTGCAATTGTCAATGTACCACCAAAAAACATAAATAAATTCCATCACTGTAGGTATGTATTAATGGCTTGGACTCACACTACATGGAATTTCCTTCCCCCTCCCCGATCCCATTTCAGCTCACTGATCTCCTTGGCATGCTGCTTCTGGGGGATTGGTGACCTTGAGGAATGATGGGAAGAGATCTGCGGTGAAAGGGGGTATTGGTGGAAATTGCAAATTTAGTCAAGATCCAACCAAATGCCTGTGATGTTTTCTACTACTATCATGAACAGTTTTCTAAAGAACCACATGCATGAACCTTTTAGCTATAAGCATGGCATAACTATAGAATTATTTCTACACAACCATACTACCACTAAAAATGATAACGTGAAATGAGTTTGCATAGCAGCAGAGGGCTTCCCTCGTATGCCCTGCAGTAATTCAAGCATTGGTCAGGTTTCCTAACAGGAAGAAGGATTGCTTGCCTCAGCACTTCCTATGCCAACATAATCTAGGCTGTCACAGGAACCAGGGTTTCTGCTACGTTTCAGTAGGCACTGTATGCATAGAAACAATCCTATGAAAAGCCAAAGAACTGGGTCCTACACTCTGAAGAATATGACCACATTCAGACTATCAACTTGATTAAATATTTATTCCCAAGCTACCAACCTTTCACTTTCTTATAAATACTGAAAAATAAATTCCATGTGTGATCAATGCATAGATTAAAGTAATTTTGTTGAGGAGAAGTCGTTCTGGAGATGATCAGTACCTGAATGGGAGGTCACAGAACAACCTCATGAATACTGCCTTGGAGTCCACAAATTAAAGGATATAAATTAAACAAACAAACAGGTAAACTGGATTAATCCCATTTAATTCTAGTTTAATTGGAGTTTAGCTTAATTGATGCATTCATTTGTCAGCCAAATCACATTTGTCAGCCAAACATTCACAAAACCAAATTGGTATGGGAAATGAATGTATTAAACTTTGATAATAAGAAGAGTAGAATACAGTTTTAATACTTTGGTTGATACCTTCATGCATCAATACTAAGGTAATTATTACTAATGTCATAATTAGCTATAAAAATCTGGTCTAGAAAAAATAAATTAGCAGACAGCTAAATTATTTAGAATCAAAGATAGCACTGAATTTCCTACCCAACAAAAATAAAATGTCAAAACAAATGTACCAATCAAGTTAGTTAAAAAATTTAGCTGCAATAAAATAGTTTCCACACCATCTATATTAAAAATGAACTGTAATTTTATATTAATTAAAAATCCTTTACTGATTAGCATAATCAACTATGCAAAAAGCAATTACCTTAAAGTTTCTTCCTTTCTTCACTCTAAGTTACGGCTAATTTATTTAAAATATTGCACCTGCCTCTCAGAGTTTCTTCATATATGAACTTCCTCAGCTGCACAATGTTTTAAAGGCAAATGGGAGTGTATCTGATAAACCAATCAACGAGGAAGATAACTCAACACCTCCCTTTGTAGACTTGCGTCAGCTCTTTTTCTTTTTTTTAAAAAAAGAAGATAAGTCAATTCTCTAGCGCACATCCAGGGCAAACATCACCGTTACCCAAGCTATTTGCTTTTTGAACTTGGCATTATTACAAAATGCACATCTGTAGTCTGACATAGACTTTTGTCATGCAGAGAAGATACTGTAGATGGCCTATTTTGCTAAATATGACTTTCAGAGAACTTTCTAAACAACACAATTGCCTCAATGTAAACCAAAAGTATTAAACCACAAAGATTTATGGGCTCAAAGCCAGCAACTATGTTTGAGTGTGTTAAGTGCCCTCAAGTTGCTTCTGACTTATGGTGACCCTATGAATTAATGTTCTCCAAAACATCTTATCATTAGCAGCCAGCAACTACCTTCTTTTTTTCCAGCCACACAATTGTTCCCTGACATGCCATTTATAGTGCAATTATAAACAGTTATGCCCTTCTAAGTCCATTGAAATCAATGGGCTTAGAAGAGTGTAAATGTGTTTTGGATTCCATTGTTATTTCTTCACATGGCTATGATACAATTTGTCCCACTCCATATGGTTGCTCTTTAGTCTGACAGAAAATGTTGGGTGACCCAATCACTGCTCTCCTCTGCAGTGTCCAGTGTACAGAAGATAGAACTCTGAGACTGATGAAACATTTTTTTGTCCCAATTTATCAATTTGTATCTGAATAATTTCAAGGAATATTATTACAAGAAATACTATATATGGACTCCCTTTTTACTTTGGATCTCTATTATAGGATATTTTAATATTATGCCTTAGTGACATATTCAGATTCCCATCCATAACACTATGGGATTTATAAACCTCTGAGAACAGATATAAGCATAATTATTATGTCTGTAATGCACTGTAATTGAAGGAGCTGCTGTAGCTCAAGTGGTTAAGACGCTGAACTGCAGGCTGTGGAAGGTCAGTAGCTCAGCAGTTCGAGACCTGGGTGCCGCATGATGGAGTGAGCTCCCATCTCTAGTTCCAGCTCCTGCCAACCTAGCAGTTCGAAAGCAAGAAATTGCAAGTAGATAAATGGGTACCACTTCGGTGGGAAGGTAACAGCGTTCCGTGCGCCTCGGTGTTTAGTCATGCCAGCCACATGACCACGGAAACGTCTTCGGACAGCGCTGGCTCTTCGGCTTTGAAACGGAGATGAGCACCGCAACCCTAGAGTCGGATTCAACTGGCTTTCGAGCAAGGGAACCTTTACCTTAATGCACTGTAAGAATGCTGTCCTAATTCTATGGTGTTCAGTGATCTTTTACTTAAGGTATACCTGTTTCAGAATGGAAACCACATAATTCTTTAATGCTAAAATTCCTAGGTGGAGAACTAGCTGACTATAAAGCCTTGATGTGATCATTTACTATATGCATGGAAATTATTTTGTGGATGAATATTCCAACATGCATTCCCTACCTTTAGTCAGAGGAATACAGAATGTGATTTCTGCATGTGACTTGATCTCAGTAAGATTAAAATGTGAATTAGGTAAATTTACATTACAGGTGGTCACATAACTTATGTCAGTCTTTAAACCCTGTTCCTTCAATGGTCTGCATCTGTCATCAGCCCCCACAATGCACAAAAGCAACTAATAATATTTATTCATTTATTTATAAAAGAGATTTACTCTAGCTATGCTTTTATTCCTAAGAATGAGTGTTCAGTGGGTGATGTATGCCTTAACAGAAACTAAGTCTTCTCATCATGACATAAAATGAAATTGCCCGTGCAAATACCCACTTACTCTTAAAATTTAGAAGTTAAGTGAACTGACATGTTGAATGATACATTTACCTTCCTTGTTGCACTTCTTCACCCAAAGAGTGATTAACACATGGAATTCACTGCCACAGGAGGTGGTGGTGGCTACAAGCATGGACGGCTTCAAGAGGGAATTAGATAAACATATTGAGCAGAGGTCCATCAGTGGCTATTAGCCACAAGGTATAGATAGGAACTCTCGGTCTGGGGCAAGTGATGCTCTGTATTCTTGGTGCTTGGGGGGGGGGCATCAGTGGGAGGGCTTCTAGTGCCCTAGCCCCACTGCTGGACCTCCTGATGGCACCTTGTATTTTTGGCCACTGTGTGACAGAGTGTTGGACTGGATGGGCCATTGGCCTGATCCCACATTGGCTTCTCTTATGTTCTTATCCCAACAACAGTCTGATCAAATGGAGATAAAACAACATTTCTTTCAAATGTAGAAAAACACTTTCAAGCCCTGAGTCTATTTTAACATATTTATTCTCATAATTTAAGTTGGGTATGTATAGTTAAAAATAAATATCTAAGGATAACTCAAATCTGAATCTGTTCAATTTCCTTTGGACAAAATCCAGATCAGATCAATCAGACAAAAAGACAAGGAAGATATTCTTTCTGAGCATAGGCTCTTCTCAAATCAGACCTCCAGCCATCCTATTACAAAAGTGTATGTACTTAACCTACTTGGCGTGATGAAAAAAAATTGCCAAGGAAAAATTAAATATATTATATTTTTTCAACCATTATATGAATAATTCACAATTGCAGCAATAAGAGTGACTGGAAGGAAGATTCTGATGATTTAAAATTGTAATGTTATGAGATAAGTTTCTAATTTCTTATTTTATCCAATACACCCACTTACAATCTTTAATTATCACAGTTATTGGGATTTCATTTGATCAGGGCTTAGAAGAAACTGTTTTCAATACCATAGTTAAATTATAAACAGAAAAATGTTTGGGAGGAATTACTTGTTCAGTGGAAAGGGCAACTCCAAAGGGTTTTGCATGCAGGTTTGAATTCAGCAGTAATCATTTTAAAGCAAAAAAAAAAAGATGTGGAAGATATTTTAGTATAACCTAGCAATTTCTATCAATCTGCATGACAATTTGGCAATCTGCATTAATATGTAGTCTCATTAGACAAACAGTAGTTATTAGTGCATAGGATAATGTGTTCTAGTGAATACAAATATCTAGTCCCAATGTTGCTTGCCAACTGAACATATGGTCTGCCCAAAGACACGCAGAAAGTTCCAAGCTGAGCAGCAATTTGAATTCATGTTCCTCCAGGTCACGTCCAATACTTTATCAAAATGTGAAAGTAAATGACAAGCAATATCTCCATCACAAAAAGAAAAAAGAAAAACACAATGATGAAGGCCTTTTGGGTACTGGATAGTTCACAGTGCAAAAATACTAATGCATGGAGTTTAGTTTTACTCAGCAACAGTTAAAATAGAAGGTAGCCAGAGTTCATAAGTGATGTAAGAAGCAACACCACGTATTTATTATGCAATAATAATTTTGCCCTGACCAGGATAGCCCATGCTAACCTGATCTCATCAGATCTCAGAAACTAAGCAGGATTGAATCTGATTAGTATTTGGATGGGAGACCACCAGTGTTCCCTCTAAGCTGAGTTAGTGTGAGCTAGCTCACAGTTTCTTAGCCTCCAACTCACACATTTTTGTCTTAGCTCAGGAAGGATGGCTCCAGAGCAAGTTAATTTATGCAGCAGCCAAATCGCTCGCTCACAACTTTAATGCCAGTAGCTCACAAAGTAGAATTTTTGTTCACAAGACTCCACAGCTTAGAGGGAACATGGGAGACCACCAAAGATTACCCGGGTTGCTATGTAGAGACATGCAGTGCCAAACATCTCTTGCCTTGAAAACCCTTGGAGGTCACTATAAAGAAAAAGAAGAAGTGAGGTGGTATCCTTTCTAGACCTCAAACAGAAAACTTAATTATGCTTTGCCTCCAGTCCAATAACACAAATTCAAAACTGCTTGGTTAAAAAGTCAATTGGATAAACTCAACCCAGTCTGCTTGGCACACCGGATTATATCTGAAGAGGTGTGTGTGCACAAAAAAGCTTATAACTTGAATAAAACTTTGTTCATTATAAAGGTGCCACTGGACTCAAACTTTGTTCTACTGCTTCAGACCATCATGGTTACCCACCTGAATGGAATTTATACAGTGAGAGACCAAGACTCCAATAATGTTTCACAGGTGAGGAGAAAGAGCTGCATAAGAATGGCTTTTCCTTGTTGTCCTATTCTCTTCTCCTGCCCTTCTCCATTCCTTCACCACAGCCAAAGACCATTTAACACTTTCAATCATAATCAATATCACCACTTGCCTGGACAATAAGAGAGGAGATTTTCCCCACTATCGAGGCCACAGGCAACAAGATCCCCCCAGGGATGCCAGACCCCCCCGGTGTGGGTGGGGGTCCCCCAGGTTTGGGTGCTCCTCTCCATCCCCCCCAAATTACCCCCCTCAAACAGGCAAGAAGCCGGAAATGAACGTGACATGCCTATGTGACCCAGAAGTGGGCATGTCGGTGACATTTGGGGGCAATGCTCTGGTTTTGGGGCAAAACTCTATGGTAGAAGCTCATTGTACCATAGGGTTTTGCCCAAAAAGCAAAGTTCTTCCCCCCCCCCCCCAATGTGCCCACGTCACTTCTGGGTCACATAGGCACATCACATTTATTTTCAGCATTACTCCTTCTCCTGGTAAGTTCACCCCATCCCCTGCCAGTAGGTCTGAGGGACCTGGCAACCCTATAACCCCACAATAAAAAACCCCACAGGGTTTTCAGCCTCTAGGTTGGGCCTGAAGAGCTCCCGGAATTACAAGTGATCTCCAGAGTAGAAATCAGTTCCCTGGAGAAAATGGCTGCTTTGGAGCGATACCATAGATTTTAGGTGAAACACTTCTCCAAATTCTCCTTTCCACAGGCACTGCCTGTAAATCTCCAGGAATTTCCCAGGTCAGATCTTGCAACCCTAAAAATGACACAAAATAAGTGTGCAAGCTTTCAAGTTCTCCAAAACACTTCATCAGGCTGGATGTTACAAAATGTTTAAAAAGAGAAAAATAGATGTTTCATGCCATGAATGCCTGCTTAATGCCAGGAGGCAAGTAGATACACACAAGTTGGAACCCCCAAGGACTTGTGGGAGACATCTCCTTTCTCCATCCCCCACTATTTCCTCTTTTATTTTTCTGAAAGTCCCCATAGCCCCTCCCCTTTTACTGCTTTCTTCTCTCATTGTTAGGTTGCCAACTCCCAATTTGGAAATTCCTGGAGATTTGGGGATGGAGCCTTAAGAGGGTGAGTTCTGGGGGGGAAGTGACCTCAGAAAGGTATAATACCATAAAGACCACCCTCCAAAGCAGCCATTTTATCCAGGGAACTGATCTCTGTCATCTGGAGAACAGCTGTAATTCCAAGTGATCTCCTGCCCCCACCTGGAGGTTGGCAATCCTCTTGGCGGAAATGGCTGTTCTGGAGAATGGAATCTATGGCATTATTTCCCTCTGAGGTCCCTCCCCTACTCAAACCCCACCCTCCCCAGGCTCCATCCCCCAAACCTGTAGGAATTTCCTAACATGGAGTTGGCAACCATCTTCTTGCCACCCAACAGGCAACCTACCTTTATCTGCCCCTCTGTCTTAAGCTTTCCCTCTACCCCCCTTCCCTGGCAGCCTCTACCTTGGAAAACTCTGGTCCAGTTGTGTGGTGCCATCGATTGGGCCAAGGCCACTTGCATAGTAGCGAACCTACCAGGGGAGAGGCGATCCTTGATTTGGTCCTAAGTAACACTCAAGACCTGGTGAGAGATGTAAAAGTGATTGCACCGCTTGGGAACAGTGATCATAATGTTGTTGAGTTCAACATTTGTACAAATAGGGAATTGGCCAAAAAGACTCACACAACCACTTTTAACTTTAAAAGGGGTAATTTTTCTGATATGAGGGGACATGTGGGGAGGAAACTGAAGGGAAAAGTAGAAAGGGTCAAAACCATTGGGGAAGCTTGGAAACTGTTTAAAACTACAATTCTAGAAGCTCAAATAAAATATATTCCGCAGGTTAGGAAAGGCACAAACAGGTATAAGAAAAAGCCTACATGGTTAACAAACAAAGTAATGGAAGCTGTAAAAGGTAAAAAGGATTCCTTTAAGCGGTGGAAAGCTAGTCACAGTGAGGCTGATAAAACAGAACACAGGCTATGGCAAATAAAATGCAAGTCTGTGGTCAGGCATGCAAAAAGGGAATATGAGGAGCATATAGCAAAAAATGTAAAGACCAACAATAAAACTTTCTTCAAATACATTAGAAACAGGAAACCAGCCAGGGAGGCAGTGGGGCCCTTGGATGACCAAGGGGTAAAAGGAGTACTGAAGGATGATAGGGAAATGGCTGAGAAGCTAAATGCATTTTTTGCCTCCGTCTTCACTGTGGAAGATGAGAGGTGCTTGCCCACTCCAGAGCCGCTGAGTTCGGGAGGGGTGTTGAAAGACCTGAGTCAGATTGAGGTGACGAGAGAGGAGGTCCTAAAACTGATAAACAACTTAAAAACTGATAAATCACCAGGCCCAGATGGCATACATCCAAGAGTTCTGAAAGAACTCAATTGTGAACTTGTGGATCTCCTGACAAAAATATGTAATCTCTCCTTAAAATCAGCCTCCATTCCTGAGGACTGGAAGGTAGCTAATGTCACTCCCATCTTTAAAAAGGGTTCCAGAGGAGATCCGGGAAATTACAGGCCTGTCAGTCTGACGTCGATACCGGGTAAATTGGTGGAAACCATTATTAAGGAAAGAATTAGTAGGCACATAGATGAACAAAACCTATTGAGGCAGACTCAACATGGGTTCTGTAAGGGAAGATCTTGTCTCACTAACCTGTTAATGTTCTTTGAGGGGGTGAACAAACATGTGGACAAGGGGGATCCAATAGATATTGTTTACCTTGACTTCCAGAAAGCTTTTGATAAAGTTCCTCATCAAAGGCTCCTAAGCAAGCTCAAAAATCATGGGATAAAAGGACAAGTCCTTTTATGGATCAAAAACTGGCTAATTAATAGAAAACAGAGAGTGAGTATAAATGGGCAGTTCTCCCAGTGGAGGGGTGTAAGCAGTGGGGTACCACAGGGATCAGTACTTGGTCCACTGCTTTTTAACTTGTTCATTAATGATTTGGAGTTGGGAGTAAGCAGTGAAGTGGCTAAATTTGCGGATGATACGAAGTTGTTCAGGCAATGGTGCAACCTCATTTGGAATACTGTATGCAATTCTGGTCACCACACCTTAAAAAGGATATTATAGCTTTGGAAAAAGTGCAGAAAAGGGCAACTCGAATGATAAAGGGGTTGGAACACTTTCCCTATGAGGAAAGGTTAAGGCGCTTAGGGCTCTTTAGCTTGGAGAAACGACGACTGAGGGGTGACATGATTGAGGTTTATAAGATTATGCATGGGAAAGAGCAGGTAGAGAAAGAGGTACTTTTCTCCCTTTCTCACAATACAAGAACCCGTGGGCACTCCATGAAATTGCTGAGCAGTCGGGTTAGAACGGATAAAAGGAAGTACTTCTTCACCCAAAGAGGGATTAACACTTGGAATTCACTGCCACAGGAAGTGGTGGCGGCTACAAGCATGGACGGCTTCAAAAGGGAATTAGATAAGCATATGGAGCAGAGGTCCATCAGTGGCTATTAGCCACAAGGTATAGATAGGGACTCTGGGGCAAGTGATGCTCTGTCATCCTGGTGCTTGGGGGGGTCAACAGTGGGAGGGCTTCTAATGTCCTGGCTCCACTGGTGGACCTCCTGATGGCACTGGTATTTCTGGCCACTGTGTGATACAGAGTGTTGGACTGGATGGGCCTTTGGCCTGATCCAACATTGGCATCTATTATGTTCTTATGTTCTTATGAATCCTCAAGGACTTAGGGGGTGGCTTCTCACTTTCTCTTGTATCCCCCTCCCCATGCTACTTCTTCTTTCTCTGCTGCAGTTAGGCCAGTAGCCAGGATTTTTTTAAGTCAGGGGGCATTTAAATTTCTTAGGGGGCACTGGCTAATCAAATTGAAGGTAATTTAATTCAGTTTCTGGGGGAAATGGAGAGGTGCTGTCTGGCTCCACGTGGCCACCATAGCTGGCCCTTCATGCCAGACAGCTGTGCACGAATTCTCAGCTCCTTCCCCGCACCTGCCACTGCTTGGGGGCCCCTGGCTGGATGGGAAGTCATGGGGCCTTGCCAGTAAGCTGGGGGGGGGGGCTAGCCCTGAGACGCCCCACTGTAGCTACAGGCCTGGCTGCAGCTGCCTCTAGGCCAACTGTGGCTCCCAAGCATCACTGCGGAAGCAAGGCAAGTGCATTGTCCGTGCATGTGCGGACAATGCTTTTTAAATTTTATTTTTGGGGGAAATTTAAACATTTCTGAATTTCCTGCAAACCTGGGAGGTCCCCCAAATTTGCAGGAAAATCTGTTTAGTGTCCATGTGGCCCAAAATTTGCAGATTGAAATATCTGCAGATGGGGCCACATGTAACTATTAGATATACAGATGACTGGCGCCCTTAGTCAGATTACACCGTAGTGTCTTTGAGCAAGACAAACAAATAGTTTCTCTCCACTAAAATTACAAATGTCAGCAATTTTCCGTGTATTTCTCTGAAACACCCACCAAGATTGACAGGTGACAAGGCCTAACTTCTGATACCAGCTGGCTATGTTCCCTCTAAGTAGTGGAGTCTTGTGAGCAAAAATTCTCCTCTGTGAGCTCTGTGGCTATGTTCCCTCTAAGTAGTGGAGTCTTGTGAGCAAAAATTCTCCTCTGTGAGCTCCTGGCATTCAAGTTGTGAGCGAGCGATTTGGCTACGGCATAAATTAGTCTGCTCTGGAGCCATCTTTCCTGAGCTAAGGCAAAAATGTGTGAGCCGGAGGCTAAAAAACTGTGAGCTAGCTCACACTAACTCAGCTTAGAGGGAACTCTGCCAGCTGGGTATAGGAAGGATGAGGTATTGGAAGCAACTCCCTTCCCCATTCTTCCCAAATCTAGTTCTCTGATCAGAAGCTGGCCGTTCTAAAGAGTGGTAAAATATTTACACAACTCAGATATAAAAATGACCACTGAAATTCAGTACGTTAGAAAATCATTTATAAGAGGCTAGGTTACAAAACGGGTTACAAAACAGTGAAGTGCTCCAGATGCAGCAGAGAATACCAACTCAGAGCTGGCAACCCTAGCCAGCTATGTTTCAGGGAATTCCCATTTAAATCTTCCTTTTGAACACATAAGCTACCTTAGTTTCCTTGAACAAGTATTTGTATCCCTGCTTATTGCATTTCGAAATGTTTTCTGATCTGGTTGAAAACGAGGAAACTGTTTCCCAAGAATGTTACATGCAGCTTTGGTAAGTGATATTGCATATATATGGTTATAACAGGCTAAAATCGTGTAAATCATCTATTTTTGCACATGCAAATACTATTAAGGGAGACTTGCAGTCATTTGAAAGAAAAGAACATGAATGGAGGGTGAGGAGATGGGCAGTTCACATAGAGTTTTAGCCAGACGTACTGAGCCTTGTTGTTTCTCTGCACACTACTAACAGTAAATGCAAGAACACATCCAACATGATCTTGGAGGAGAATACTGTGACGAAGATGTCATGGGCCAGCTCATAGGGCTGCTTTGGAAGGTGGGCTCTATAGCATTATACCCTTGAGGTCCTTCCTGCCCAAACCCTACCATCCCTAGGTTCCACCCCCAAATCACCAGGAATTTCCCAATCCAGAGCTGGCAACCCTAGGGAATTCCCATTTAAATCTTCTTTTTGAACATATAAGCTACTTTCAGTTCCTTGAACAAGTGTTTGAAAATCACTCTTACAAGTATTTTAAAGAAGTGAGCAGAGACTCATAAAGGCTCATAGCCTGCCACAAATTTTGTTAGTCTTTAAGGTGCTACTGGAGTCTTGCTCTTTTCTACTGAGGGAAGGCTTAGACCAGTGGTGTCAAACACATGACCTGGATTTGGCCCCTACAGGGCTCCTATCAGGACCTTGAGCAACTGGCTCTCTCCTGCTTCCTTCTCCAGTTCTGCTACTGCTATGTTGCAACTTGCTTTGCCAGACTTTCTCAGTTGCACAGGAGAGGTAGATAGGCAAGCCACTGTTCTCTGCATTGGTTGAGGCTCCTCCCCCTCCTCCCCCCAGGGGGAGGGAGGGAACAAGCCAAAGCTTGCTTCCTGGCCAGGATACCTCAATTGCATAGGAGACAAAGGCAAGCCCTTCTTCCCTTCCATTTGCTGAGACTTCTCCCCTTCCTCCTGCCTTGCTTTGCTCAGGTGCCTCAATCGCATGGGAGAAATACAAAGCACCTTTAAGACCAACAAAGTTTTATTTAAGGTATGAGCTTTTGTGTGCCTTGCTACAGTGTGTGTGTGTGTTTTGTTGGGCTCATTATGCTGTTGCTCTCCTGAGTGCAACTGGGTTTGCCTCCCCTTTTTCACTGTATTCATGCCCTCATGATTCAGTCATTCTCAGTAAGCAAGCAATGTGAACTATTGATGAGGAATAACAACAAGCCAATGAAGTGGATTAGGCTGAGAGTGTGTGTCCAGACCAAGTTCACCCAGCACATTTCCTTTGTAGACTGGAGATTCTGAACCTAGACTTCCCAGATAGTAGGCTGATACTGACCGCTATACATTGCTGTCTCTATTCTTGCACTACTTCATAGGAGTTGCAGTTATTTTTCTGGGAAGACTATAGTTTTGTAGACATCACATAGCCATCACTCTGTGTCATGATGCCTTCCCATGAAGCAATTAATATACAAAAGTTTGCAATGTCCAGCCATTTCATGTTTTTCCCTGGGTCCTAGGCTCAGAGCACTGACCATGAGATTTCTTTAATGAATGTCAATAAATCAAATGTAGGTTTGCAAATAATAATAATAATAATAATAATAATAATAATAATATTCAATTTATTAATTGCCCTGCTCTGAGCTCTGAGCAGATACACACCTGAACAGCATACTCAAGATTGCTACAGACATTTTGATGCAATAATTCAGAGCAAGAGGTGTCAATTATCAGAGACTTTTAAGTTTAAAAATATTTAATTGTGTTTGTGTCCTTTATAAAGTTCATATCTCTGCTACCTGGCATTACATTTTATGACACACATGGCCTGGCCTAACAATAAATGAGACCTTATCCAGCCCTCATAACAAATGAGTTCAACATCTCTGGCTTTAAAACCTTCCTGCACACTTTGGTTGAATTGAGCTTCATGCAACTGAAAATTAAGTTTCAAAAATTGCTGGGAGATATCAACACAGAACTCCAAGCACATGTCTTGTTTGGCAAGTCATGAGGTTGACTGAGAAGATTCTTGGGTGAGATAGCTGGACAGGACCAGTGGATGGAGCTTGGAGCACCATAGTTTTGAGGGTCCCTGTAACTAGCATTTTAGGTTTCAAAATCTAACAAAACAAGCTCTTTCAAAACTTTTAGTTATATCACAGACTTGAAAACCTATTTTCTTTCTTCAGAAAAAAAAGGCTGGAGCAAATTGGGGAGTGGCAGTACACCCATTTGCCCACTCTGCCTAGAGCCTTAATCACACACAACAGTGTATATTTCTAGATTTCAAGCACCGGGGATTCTGCAGCTGTGTTCAAAATATCACTTAATGCAGCACACAAGGAATTGAAAGGATTTGGGGCTAAGTTTGCAGAGCCTCAGAAGCATGCGTATGAGCAAAATATTTTGTTGTGCTGCTGAATTCTGTGGCAGATTGGCAGAGGAAATTGTCCCTTCTGTTGTTATATATTTCTGTTTCATGAAACTAACATGATAGCAACAGTGCTTACTTGGGAATGATGAACTGTGTAAATTCACACTTAAACTTGTTAAATGGAACTTCTATACTTTCATATGAGCATAATTCTACATTAAAATATTGTTTAAAAATCTATCATTTTCACTTGAAGCCATGTAAGTATTTTTATTTGGTCTCTCATAAAATATCTTCCTTACTCATAATAGCCATGAAAATGATTTTCTTTCAGCAACAAATGCCTTTTCCCATTTAATAACAGACTTGCCTTGTCGATTACATTATTGTGTAATTTTGTGATAATGCTGATTAGCAACTTTGTTAATGTCAAAAACACAATTCTCAAGGTTATGTCCCTGACCCTTGGGTAAAAAAGAATCTGAGAAAACAATCTAGTTATGAGACTTTCCAACAGATGTTTGCTTAGCTTGAAGTCCATAAGTGCGGCTGCTCAGTGCCATGGTACATATTTGTTCCTGAATCCTTTCTCAAAGGCACTATTCAAATATGTTGATGCACTGAATAGGATTTTTTCTTCCAATCCAGCATGGCTAACCATAAAAAGGACTCACAAATTTACTTATTTTTAAATCAACAGCATTAAGCAGATTGTGGTAAGTGTGGTACATTCATATTAAAACTAGCATGTGGGGAACATGGCTACTTTCCCAGATGCTTCTATTAGTACCTCTTCAGGCTTGTATGACTTTAGAGGAGAAAGTAAGAGAAGTTGTGTTGGTTGGTTCCATATGTTTAACTTGAAGTGTGCTAAGAATATGATACCTGCTTTCTAGCTGAGATGAGAATACAACGAAGTGACAAGAACACGGAAGATTTTCAGAGCTGTTTGAACATGCTGTTAGGTCTTATTATGAAGCTACAAGCAGATGTTAAAAGAAAGGTTACTAACTTAGCGGTGAAATTCTCTCTACAATGACACGATTACATTGTTTCCTGGCATTTGTTGTATACATTATTCTAATTTAGTAGTAAAAAATTAACAGAAGTTGCAGGGCACTCTTCTGGTGATCAGCAGTGTAGCAGTAAGACTGGAAGATCGCATTTGGTATGGGAACAGATTTTATTGCTAAAATTGTATAACAGTGGGGACACAGATACTTTCTTGCTAATTAAAGACATTTGGGATGATGTACTCATATACTACCAAGGGTTTGGAGGTTATATACACAATGCCAATTCTGTGCATTTTAAAAGGTGGACTTTTGTGAGATTTCCTAGAGAAACTTTTAGGTTGGAAGAACCATAAGAAAGGATGATGAAGTGAACATTTCAGTGATTCGATTTTTAAAAATGTCTATCATTATTTTTGTAACTTGCTTTAAAAATCTTAATATAAGTTTTATTTCTACCCATATAAATTTTCAATTAAGGTTCCTGAGAGATAACTCATTCAATAGCACTGAAATGGAATATCATAATTAAATGCCTGCATAGCAGTGAATGTGTGAATATAATTTAGGATAGATTCAGGTCTGGATTAATTAGAACAGGAATATAAATTCTGCTGGTCTCCTAGGCATTACTTTGCATTTATGCCTAGGCACTGTGAAGGATGTATGGGTTTCCAAAAATATGGCAGCTTATGAGTCTGTCCATTATGCATTGGCCACCTTCAGGTGACCCAGTTCCATGGAGATTCAAAACTACTGTGTGACTGATTCTGCAATCAGTAGGAAGAACACCCAGGTTATCTGAATGTACCTTAACACATATACCTCCCCTCATCTCTTTTTACCATGACTACAAATATCTTTCTTTTCTGCTCATCATTCTTCACTGCTGGGAAAGAGGTGTTTACTCAGCAATCCTCAACAGCTGCCCATATATTCATTCAGAAGGGTGGGCAGAAGGCAGAAAAGTGTTCCATTCTGGTGGCACATAACTCTTGACGGCAGCCCGCTTGTATATTCAGTGTCCCATAGAAACATATTAATGAATAGTATGTCCAGGTATTATTATTAACAGTATTATTGCTTAAAGAATAGAGATTCTCAAACGTAACACTTCACTGGCATTCTATCCTTCACAAATGGAAAATGGAAAACAGATAACTTTCTTTCTAAAAAAAAGTTAATCCAATGCACTTGATCTGTTATTGTTATGTAATGCCTAAATAATAGATCAAGATCTGAAGTGAGCAAGTGAGCAGTGACTGACGAAAGCTTATACCCTGCCACATATTTTGTTAGTCTTTAAGGTGTTACTGGACTCTTGGCTCTTTTCTACTGCCTAAATAATAGTTATTAGATGCACACGGTTACCTCCATCAGTTCTTTAGAAAATTTTATTTGAATCTCATGTGCTTTCAACAATTTTAGAAATAATTCCAAACCAAAAAATTGTGGTTGTTCTAAATGCATTAAACAAAGAATCATTTATACATTAAACAGCCAAACCATGATTGCAAAATACATGCTGGAAACGGCCTACAAGATAACAAATGATAATTAGTATTATAAGTGGTTATCCATGTTTTCAGTATGCATTAACTCTATTCCCAGGGTCCCTTGGAAAGTGAAGGAAGGGCTCAGTCTCTCATTCCCCAAGAAATCATTGTTGTCTGCCATTCCTTGTGTGAATGCCTTTGTGTTGTTAACATAAATAATATGCTTCCTGTTCTGACCTGTGCCTCTGTGACTGGGGATATTTTTCAGTGGAGTCAGCTTGGGCAAGGTGGAAGGATATTTCAACCCCAAAATATTTTCCTGCAAGATCTATGTCACTGGCAGAGACATTTCCTACCATATCCTTTTTAGTCACCAGCACATGCAGAATAAATTCAATCAATGGATAGAAGTTCTCTGAGGTTTTGCAGAGTCATCAATTAATTTCAGAGCCCGGACTGCAAAATGTGAACTCACATTTTCAACAGCACATAACCTGTCCAAGCAATACTCTCACACATTATCCATAAAAGACCTAACACACCAAAATACCACTTGTGAACAACTGCCATTCATTGTAATGGAGAATCTCCCTGCACAAGCCTGCTTAAAAGAACAGAGATGGGACTGTCGCTATAGTGATTGGCGAAGCATGTCCCTTAAGTAATTAAGAAATAATGGCCCTTTTCCATGTTGTTTGTGACTGATATTTTTTAGACTTTCCCAGTAAACAGTTCCACACCAAAGCAAGGTGAGGAGGAAGCTGCTGATAGAAATGCTGACAGCCTCTCTGAATAACAGCACTAAAGGAGAGCCAGCCATGATGGCTTGGCTGTTTACTTTGGTACAGTATTAATGGATGTGAACTCACCATGGCAACCTCTGCATCACAAAGCTCTTACACCAATTTCTATAAAACCAAGAACCTTAAACATAAATAAATATTTGATAACTTACTGCCATTTTAATATTAACCTATACAATATTTTGTTCCTCCTGAAACCGTATGGCTGTTTGATTTATTGTTCTCCTATCTCCCCTACCCGCTTCAACTTTGTACAGCAGAATCATACACGAAACATTTACTTTGAACTTTGTATTTAAAAACTTTGTATCAAAACATGGATATGGAAAATTGTATCCAATTTATTTCCGGTGATGTTGCTGTTCTCAATTGATCTTCTGTTGCTTCAGCTATTGCAATTCTCAAAAAGGTTGCCTATTTTTCAAAGTTTTACACGAAAGAAGAAAAAAATGTTTTTAAATACTTACATTCAATTCAGGCTCCAGGCAAGGAGGAAGAATTTTTGTATTTAGGATACAAGGAGAGCCTTGTTTGGTGTAGTGGTTAAGTGCGCGGACTCTAATCTAGGAGAACCGGGCTTGATTCCCCACTCCTCTGCTTGCAGCTGCTGGATGACCTTGGGCAAGCCATAGTTATGTCAGAGCTGTTCTCTCAAGACCAGTTTTCTCAAAGTTCTCTCAGCCCCACCTACCTCACAGGATGTCTGTTGTGGGGAAGGGAAGGGAAAGGAGTTTGTAAGCAGCTCTGAGACTCCGAGTGAAGGGTGGGGTATAAATCCAATTTCTTCTTCTTTTTCAAGCCCTTAGAATGCCACAAGGACTACATTTGGTCAGATTACTAGTAAATACTTCACTGTTACTAGAATGAAGGCCAAAGAAGGGCAAGAATGGGAGATAAGTGAGTCTCGTGCAGTTAAAAGCTTAAATAGCCCTGATGGAGGAAGCTTTGACTCTCAAAAACTCGTACCCTGAAAATCTTGTTGGTCTCTATGGTGCTACTGGACAGAAATCTAGCTATTCTACTGCAGACCAACATGGCTACCCTCTGCAACTTAGATGAGGCTATGGTGTGAGCCAACGTATCCCTCCACTTTACGCACTATTGCAGGCCCAGGGCATCTTAGGGAGAGGTCATGTGGAGAAGAAACAAAATACACAACAATTTTCTGTGGAATGAAAAGGCCACAGCTTTTATTGATAACAGACCAAGGAGCATTGGCATAGCATAGGGATGGATCCAAGTTTTGAGCAACCCACCTGTCACTTGAAAAGCTACTCCCCCAGCCTGCCTGCTGAAGAGAAACCAGTGTGTGACTAAATTTTTTTGGTAACCACAAGGGTGGTGGCTGCTGCTGTGTGGTTCCCTTTTCCACCTGGTGGTGAGCCTGCGAACAGCCCCCAAGCTGGGCATACCTTATAGTGGCTCAACCCCTAAGACCCCTTAAGGGAGTCCCCAAAATGGGGGAGGTGGACACACAGGCCCATCTCTCCCAAAAGGATCCGTCTCAATGCCCAGAACTGCCTAAGCTGTGACAATAAAAAACCATAAAGACACCCAGAATAAAGAAAAGGGAGGGAAGGGTGGGATCTAAAATAACTGCACTGGAGAGACCCTGGAGTGACACAGTTTAAACAGCCATGGCATGGCTCTACATAATCACCATGTCAGAGCCTGCCAAAACTTTCCACACTCTTCTAGCTGGCCCCTTGCTGATGTGGGACCAGCCAGTGTGATAGCCTCCGGGAACCACCCCCTCTGACCATGCAGCCAGGGGCAGATACGTCTCCTCTGGCCTCCCCCAACCCAGGCTGCAATCCTGGCCATTTTGGTAAGTCACGGTCAGTGTTTCTCAAAGTAGCTGAGATTCACAACAGGTGTACATTGTATAGGTAGTATAGGTTGGCCTAAACATCCTCAGAAACATATTTTTAGAGAGGATGACATGAAACTATTAAGTAGCTGTCACTGATTTATAAACTTAAATCTATGTACTAGAAAAACATTTATTAAGTATATGCATTTTGGATGGTGTTGTCTTTATTGAGAAGTTTTATACTATGTTTGTAAACTGCCTTAAGCCTATACCATGCATTAAAAGGCAGTCTAGAAATATTTAAATACATTTCTTCTGAAATTCATTGGAGGAAAAAAGCATAGTGAAATATTGGATTAAGTATCAGCCTGCAAACAAGTCACTCCCAAATGGAGACAGCCATTTTTCAATAGTACAGGAAAGGCACTCTGCACATTCTCAGAAAATTGGGGGCTTCTTCAACAAGAAAACAGGCAGAGAGCATTGTGTGAAAGTAATTTTTTTAATCCACCTCGAGTCTTAGCAAGAAGTAAATAATAATAATAATAAAATCTTATGCACTGTTGTCAAAAGGAACACTGAGGAATAGGTTGCTTTTTGGGGAGGAACAGACATTCTATATCTCGGCTGATGTTTGTTAGCAATTAATGCAGTGTGGTGGGTGAATATTTAATTTCTGGTGAGAGAGTTGTTGAAGTTTTAATTTTTGTGAGAGATATGCTATCACTCTATACAGCAATTTTTTTAATAAAAAAATTCAAAGTACATGGAGATGGGAGAGGTTGCTATTATTATAAGTGAACCAAATTCTGCAGAGGCTCGTATGTACACTGCTCCTTAATTCTAAGTATATGGTTTGGGGATGCTGCTATTAGGCTAATGATGAGGGAAAGCACACAGTATAGACATTATCATTACTATTTGCTACTTCTGCTTGAGAACCGTCTACCATGGAAGAACGGTCTGACCTTTAACTATTCATGTAAAAACATAAGGAGAACCCTATTGGATCAGACCATTAGTCCATCTAGCCCAGCTATCTGTTTCGTACAGTAGTCAACCAGTGGAGAGCCAACAAACAGGGTAAAGATGCCAAGGCTCTTTCCCGATGATGCCTCCTAACACTGGAATTCAGAGGTTTGCTGCCTCTGTATATGAAGACTCCCTCACCAGGGCTAGGAGCCATTGATGGACCTTGCCTTCATGAACCTGTATAACCTATCTGTGCTCACAGCCATCATTACTTCCAATGACAATGAATTCCAGTTTAATTACTCATTGAAAGCAAAGATTTCTTCTTTTCACCCACATCTATTGTTCATGAACATCATTGGGTGCCCCCAAGTTCTAGCATTATGAGACAATGAGACAAAAAGTCATGTGTTGCTCTGACTCAGTTTTCCCCAAATGTAAAATGGGACTGCCCTCTTCTGCATTGTATACATGACTTCCCTCAGTGGTTTTGTAATCTAAAATCAGCAGCATGCACACACTTTTACTTCTGCTTTACTTCAGCTTGTGGCACATTTGCATCAGAATTGCTTTGGACCTCAACA
Source organism: Gekko japonicus (assembly GCF_001447785.1). NCBI lineage: Eukaryota > Metazoa > Chordata > Lepidosauria > Squamata > Gekkonidae > Gekko > Gekko japonicus. The sequence continues at coordinate 4,350,514 of NW_015165234.1, forward strand.
CTGTTTATTCCCTGGATTGCCACATTCTGCCCCTAGGCAGACTATCCCTGTTTTCTACTATGAAGTCCAAGGATCCTATGGAAAGCTCTTTGTTTATAGTGACTCAGTGCACAGATTTGGAACACAGGCAATGGCAAACTATCTCTGAATGTCTCTTGCCTTGAAAAAACCCTTTAGGTCCCCATGAATCAATTGTGACTTAACGTAAAAGAAAAAAAAAAGACTGATGAGGAAGAAATTGTTCTAGATTTTCTATTCCTTGGCTCCATCATCAACCAAAAGGAAGACTGCAACCAAGACATCAGAAGGAGATGGAGACTGGGAAGGGCAACCATGAAGAAGCTAGAAACGCTCCTCGAGTATAAAGATGGGTCACTGGCAGTGGCAACTGAGATCAATATCATTCATACTGTACTATTCCCCATTATTACGTATGGGTGTGAAAGTTGGACAATGAAAAAAGCTGACAGGAAGAAAGTAGATTAGTCTGAAACATGATGTTGGAGGAGGGTCTCACAGATACCATGGACCACCAAAAAGACAAATAGGTGGCTTCTTGAACAAATCAAGCATGAACTCTCCCTAGAGGCTAAAATGACCAAACTGAGACTATCGTACTTTGGTCACATTACAAGAAGATGAGTCACTGGAAAAGGCAATAACACTAGGAAAAGCTGAAGGCAGCAGGAAAAGAGAAAGACCAAACATGAGATGGGTTGACTCAGTCAAGGAAGCCACAGCCCTCAGTTTGCAAGACCTGAGCAAGGCTGTTAACATTAGGCTGTTTTGGAGGGCATTAATTAGTAGGGTCACGTGTGTGTGTGTGTGTGTGTGTGTGTGTGTGTGTGTGTGTAAAATATCAGCTTATTGAAGAGTTTTGTGCAAAATGGCAGCCTGAAAAAATACCATTCTCCCAGGTCCAGTGATGAGGGCAGGAAGGCTCTTTGCCCTGAGCCTCAAGCTCAAAGGCATTTCTGGGCAACTTGTATCACTTTTTTATGCCTTATTCTGATTTATCATCTTTTAATTTTTAATGATGGTTGAAGCCCTCAAAAAGCTAGAAATGTCTCAGGTAGCGTTGCCAGCCTCCAGGTGGGGCCTGGAGATCTCTTGCTTTTACAACTGATCTCCAGCTGACAGAGAAACCTCCCTTGGAGAAAATGGCTACTTTGAAGGGTAGACTCTATGGCATTGTACCATGCTGAAGCCCCTCCCCTCCCCAAACCCCGCCCTCTCCTGGATGTACCCTCAAAGTCTCCAGGTATTTTCCAACCCAGACCTGGCAACCCTAGGCCCAGGCCTCTCTGGGGCTCTCTTTCTCTCAAGCAAACAAATACCTTAGGCTCAACACAAGAAGAAGAGATTGGATTTATAGCCTGCCCTTCACTTGGAGTCTCAGAGCGGCTTACAAACTTCTTTCCCCTCCCCTCCCCACAACAGACACCCTGTGAGGTGGGTGGGGCTGAGAGAACTCTGACACAAAGTGCTCTTTTTCAAGGACAGCTGTGCCAGAGCTTGTGACTGACCCAAGATCACATCAGCAGGTGCAAGTGGAGGAGTGGGGAATCAAACCCGGTTCTCCCAGATTAGAGTCCACGCACTCAACCACTACACCAAACTGGCACAACCTCCAATTTAACTCCTTGTGTTCCTCACATATCTTTCTCTCCATCAAAACAGCTCAAACAGAGTAGCCTGGAAAATTCCCATTCAGAAAGAATTTCCTTGTTCCAGTACTGGGGTCGCCCTGCTTCCTTCCTGCTTCCTCTCTGGTTAGCAGTTGGGGAAGCTACTCAGTCATGCTACAGAAACTAGGCAGACTGCTATACTAAGTGCTACTTTTGACATCTGCTGATCTGGCCAACGGAAAATAGTACAATTACACGAGGGGAGGGGGGGTTAAAATACGGCAGCGAGCGCACCCAGCGCGAAAAGGTCTGCACCGCAACGTCTCGCCCGAAGCCACCGGCCAAGTCGTCGCAGAAGGGAAAGGAGAGGAAACCTCGGACACACGCAGACGGCCACAGCAGCACAAACGTTGGCATCAACGCCTCCGGCACGTGCCTTCCCAGCCCACTAAGAACAGGTGACCGCGGTCTGAGCGATTTGCTCTCCAGAGCCCTGCTTAAAGCAATCCCGCGCAGCTCGGCCTAGCTGTTCTATCGAGGCGGCCGAGAGCGCCTCCAGGGCAGAAGGAAGGGAACTGCAATGCAATGCAATGCGCGCGTGGCCCGCTGGCTTTGCCCCACGTGTTGAGGCAGGTCTTCAGTTAGGAACATACATACGGCAGCCGGGGGGGGGGGTATTCATAACCTTGCCCCTCCCACCACCTTTTCTTGTTTTAGCCGCCCCACGTATTCGTTTCCTCTTCGCCAACCCTTTCCCTATCTCACTTCTGTATGCCCCGCTTCCTTGCCCCCAAACTGCGCTCATTTGCAGCAGCCCGTGACAGCTCGCCTGCCCAAGAGCTGGCAGTGACCGAAACGCGAACGATTATGGGTTGCGGTTCCTTCCAGCCCCCTCTCGCCCTTAACTCGCACAAGCCTTCAGATCAGACGCAGCTGCCAGAGCATCACGCCTGTGCGACCCACCCAAGGCGGGCTGGTTTGAAATCCCACAAGTCAATCCGGACGTCTGAGAGAGTCTCCAGCTCGTGAGCAACAACCGCCCGGTCGCGTTCGTGCGCAGGAAGGAGACGGGTACCCGCCGGCACTGACGGTAGCGTCGATTCCTTGGCTCAGGAGACATTCCGGAAAGGGGTGTGTGGGGGCTTCGATGTCTCTTCGGTGGAGACGCAGAAAGAACGAGAGGGACAGAGAGAGGCGCGCACGCACACACACACACACACACACCAGAGAGAGATCTCTCTAACTACCCACCTTGAGTTTTGCCCAGTTCTTTTAGCAAGAGGCACTAAGGTTGTTCCTTAGAAGAAGGTCTAAGAAAGTGTGGGCAGGACCCTCTCCCTCCCTTCCTTTGCCTCTCTTTTTTTGCCTCCTTTCCGGAAAGAGTGGACATGTCCATCATG
>NW_015165234.1:4353574-4379086 GCF_001447785.1 Gekko japonicus
AGGGGGCCCCCCCCCTTTGGGAAAACCCCCCCCCCCCCCCCGTGGCAGGGAGCTGGCAACCTGAGATGTAAACAAACAAAGCATCCTCTCCAGGTGGACCTCTCCAGCTAGGCAGAACTGAGGCAAAGATATGGGGTTAGCAAGCAGGGAGTAGACTGGTAATGAGCCTGGCCCGCTGTTTTCCTGCATTTCTCTGGTTTAAACATTTAATTTATATGAAGCTCTTCCACACACCAGCAGCTCCCTGAACCCTGGAGCCCCCCAGGATTAAAAAAAATAAATCCTGGCTACAGGCCTGTGGGGCAGACTGAGTTCCAAACAGGTCCCTGGCAAAGCACTTTTACAGAATATACAGGTTGAGTGGGTTGACTGGAAGTACAGTAGATGGGGAATGAGGTTAAACGACTGTTTTGCCAGATTAGCCTGCCCTACTGAAAAATATTCGAGACACTTTTTTAAAAAAATGCAATTTTTTGTTCCTTTCTAAAGGAACTCCATTTTCAATCATCCCAAAGTATGAACAATTGGTTTTGTGAGAGTGTGCAGAAATTCTTTATTACTGGATTTATGCACAACTTTAAGTAAACCACAGTTAAGGGCCTCAGATATGAAGGATCTCTAAAAAATTTTAAAATCCAAAAATTTCTCCCCCTCCTCCTCTGATATAGGGCCTCTTCAACTTGACTTCGTTTAGGGGCTCACCAATGTGTCTTAATCTGGGCTTGCCTTTTGACTGGGATGGATGCATGTTAGATTATTTTGGCAGGAGTGTTGCTACATCCCCCTCATCAGCCCCTTGCATGACAAGGGCAATAACTCACTTCTTTTTCCAGAGGCTACTTGCAGAGTTCCCCACTCGGGTTCTCAGTAAGAGACAGGGAAACCTCACTCCATGTGCCACTGCTTTTTTTTGCACAACCTCAACCATCTTCCAGGTATCACATGACCTCTTCCCCTTCCCAGTTTACAATTTGGGAAGCCAGGCCATACGTTAGATTTAGCTGCCTGCAATAATGGAAAATTGGTTAAGACTCCAAAGCCCGAGTTAGCACAGAACTTACTTATAGGTCACTGCATTTGAGACACATTTTGCTGGAAATTGACTGTAGTTTCCCATTTTCCCACATAGAAACCAAGTTCCTTTCAGTTTTTTGTCAAAGTGCTTCTGTGTACAGGCTTCCCCTCCCATAAAAGTAACATGCAGCTGGCTTTCCCCAAGCCAAAATATGCTTCCCTTGACTTCTGCATGACAGATGCAGTGAATCTTGCACTGAGTACTTTTGCGACACTCTATTCTTAGACCAATGCAATGATGGCACATACATGCCACATCCTACCTTCTTTTCTTGGAGTTGCTTCTTGCATTCCTGGCTATGAGCGGACTCTGTCTGTAAGAATCTCTAGTGTACACAGGATCCAATAAATTTCCAGCCAATTGGAAGGAGCAGCACATCCATTGGTTAAAAAACAAATTAGATATTACCATTTGAAACAGGTGCTTATTAATTCCCCTGATTACTACTCAGAGCTCTCTGTTCATCTGACTATGGCACATTTACGTTGTGAGCCACTATACTGCCCCTGCTTTGTGCAAGGAAAACTACTATCCTTGGAATATCCCAATGAAAGTTTTGCCTGTGAATGAGCAGGTTTATTTAGTGTACAAGAGGGGAATTAGGAGTAATTTGCTTAATCTTATATAACAGTGTCGGGCTCCTTTGTTGTTGTGGTGGTGGTGAAGTGGATGGTGTGGCAAACTTTGACCATGGAGACCTGGATTCAAAGCCATGAGGTTTATGGGACAACCTTGATTCAGTCACTCTTTCTCAGCCTAACCTACATCACAGTGTTGTTATGAGGATAGAAGGGGAGGACTGTCTGGAAGGATAGGACAAAAAAAACCAAAACAAGCAAACAAAACCCCCTCAATGTCTATCTGCTGTGTGGATCAGCATCCAGGAGATCCACCAATCTCCTGGATAGAACCGTGGAGTTGCCATCACCACCAAACCTTGGATCGAACGCTCATTCCCAATTTATATTATGTTTAATGATTCAGAATGTCAATCCTCTGGGGGCAAACATGCATTTATAAAAACTGCTGTTAACTAGGCTTGCCATTTGCCTGCCTATGGCAGGTAAACTCCTGTGCTTGACCCTGATCCCACACTCTTGAGGAACTGTGGTGCTGGAGATAAAGGTGCTGGAAAATGGCTTCCATAGTGACGCTCTAGGAGTTACCCTATGTCTTCAAGTTCTTTAGGGAAAATTCCTAGATACAGAGCCAGTTCCAGGTTTTGGGAGGGCCCAAACAGACAGTGCCTAGGGACCCCCACCAGGTCCCCCCTCATGCCCTCCTTTCCATCCCACCCCTCCATGCCCCCACCTGCTTGTGCATCCTTCTCCCGCTTGCACACCTTCCCACCCTCCATCCTCAGATGCCTACACCATTTCACTACCCTTTCCTCAACAGTGCTGGTCAGTATATGCAAGCTGAAAATACTGCTGCAATTGCCACCAAGAGTGCCATTGCCATCAATGATTCTGGGTCTTTGGCAGCACAGTTACAGTCAGGTAGCAGGGGAGGTGTGTGGGTGTTGGGCAGTGGCAGTGGGCCCCTTCAGAAGTCCTGGGCCCTGGCAGCTGCCCCATCCCAGGCTATGCTGATGCCAGCCTTGCCTAGATATCACATCCTCCCCAAACTCTACCCTCCCCAGGCACTGCCCTCAAAGTCTCCTGGCATTTGCCAAGGCAGTGCTGGAAACCCTACAGCTTCCCTGGATCCATAATGTAAAGTCAGGATATTACTGGATATACTGTAACTATCTTATGTGGTATCAGACTGTGGTCACACGGCAAACTTATCCTGATTTGTTCCCACTATAGATTTGATTGGGAATATTTATTTTCGGGTTGGGATGATCACACATCTCTCCCTCAACCGCTTGCATTGTGCAAGGAGGCTCCGGGCACCATTGTTTTGTTTTGTTTTTTTAAATTGATTTGCACATGTGCATATGCACATGGCTGAATCACCGTCCCCCCCTGGACTCACTGTACTCCCTTGTTTTTTCAGGTTTCCCCCCTAACAGCAAACAAAATGAACTGGCAATGTACTACCAAGCACTGGAGTCTATACGTGCACTTGAATGTTGAATTTTTTCAGCACAGGATTGCTCATGCACATAAAGGCGGGAGCTGGGGGGAAAACAACAGCACCTCATCGCGTGAAGGATGGTCAGATGACCTAATTGCAATCATTGTGAGAGATGGCTGTTCAGATGGGCGAAATCACGGATTCAGAGTGCAAATACCCGGAAAGTCCTTGATTTTCCCAGTGTTGAAAAACTCACTAGGGAACCAGGAGGATTGCATGAGTGAGCCCACTTTGGTGTAGGAGACGGATTCGGCCGTCTGATCAGCAATTTTAAATGCGAGAGGGAACAGCGGTGAAACCCAATGAAAATGACCATGTGACCACAGCCTCAGTTTAGTCGCTTTCTTGTGACTGATGCATCTGACCAACTGGGCTCTGGTTCACATAAACTTCTGCCACAATACATTTGTTAACCTTTGAGTTGCCATATGACTTTGGGGCTAGGCTGACCATACAGGCAAACAAAGCAGTTCATTTCATTCATTCATTCATTCATTCATTCATTCATTCATTCATTCATTCAACTTGATATATCGCCCTAACCCCCGTAGGGGTCTCTGGGCGGTTTACATGAAGGGTGCTAGTCACAATTTTAACCCTAACTAAGGCCACATTTTTCCTCAGGGAATGGGACAGCCTACCGGCACCCCAGGTGGAGGTAGATGTCTCTTTATTCCGGTCTGGCTGGCTTCCTTCCCAGCAGTATCGAGCTGTTGTTCTTTCTGGCGCATTTTTTTTTTTTGCGATCCAGCGCGCCGGCGGTGTCCTCCTCAGGTCCCGGCTATGTCCCTTTTGGCTCCGCCACGCCCTCGGGTGACGTCACCACGCGCCTCCTGCAGTACGACAGTCGCCTGTTGTTCCCGCTGCCAGCCACCAGGGATCTCTCCTTCCAGCCTGCTGCTCACCGCTCGCTGCCGCCGTGTTGCCGTGCTGCCTTGCTTCCACCGCCGGTACTCCGCCATCGCCGCCATCTCCATCGCTATTGCCGTCGCCTCCACACGCCTCGCCAGAGGAGGGTGCCCCCACCCTTCTAAGGGTGGGTACCCATTTATCTACTTGCATAGATGTTACGTCTGCTTTCGAACCGCTGGGTGGGCGGGAGCTGGGACTAGGGTCGAGACCTCACCTTGACCACGGTGGGTCTCGAACAGCCATAGTGGCTGCTCGAGTGATGTTAAGGCAGGCATTTACTGCCTGCGCCACCGCTCCCCTAGGGCACCTGCCTTTAGGGTGTCCCTGTGGTATAAAATTAGATGGAAGTGGGGAAAAAATCAATACAAACACATTTTTATTTTTACATTGTACATTTTGAGTGCTAAGTAATGAAAAGATCATTCTAATCATCTCATTTTTCTCTGTGTCGAATGCTGTAAATTGAATGGAGTGGGGTCTGTGTGCCAATGCCATAGTTTGCCTTGAGCACCAAACACCCTTGGGCTAGCCATACAAGTTTCATTATTGCTTGGGCTGCAAGACAATTTGTTGTGCTTGATACAAACTGGACTTTCTTGTGCTTGAAATGAACTCTCACCTGTTCACCTGAGCTCTGGAACTGTGCTCTTGGATCCAGGCTTGTATGAGCTGGTTTGTGCTTGTGCAGAAGGCTTTTCAGCTCTTCCTTCCAGTGACTGCTCCCTGTCAGGAATGGCACCCCGTGTGGCTGTTGACAGATGGAAAAATCATCCTATCTCTGTGTGGATGATGGATCTGAGCTGTGTTTTTTCCCCATCTCCTGCTGGGATCCAAGTTGTTGAATACTGAGGGTGATTCACTGTACAACATCAATGTCAGGAAACTGGGAGTTGCACAACCTTGTATATCTTTGTAAAAGACTTTCAGATGATTAAAACTGGAAGTACGGTGGAAGTTTAAATTCCTCTGCAAAGTTTGCAGTGTCAATCTACTTTATTGTCCTTATTCTATATGGACAGGAGGATCAGGTTTTTCTAGTCTGTTTGACCCTGATTTTCATAGATGGGTCCAACTTCCAAAAGTATTCAAAGTTTCTTTTAAGCCTACCTTCCATTCTACTATTGACTTTTAAAAATCTGACATGCAAAAATGTAGGTCAAAATTAGGTTGTCTCTCCTTAAAGCCATCTGAAAACATAAAAAATTGTTAAGTCACTATTGTAATTTTGTAACTATTAAGTTATTTAGGACAATGTTGCAGAATTGAAACTCATAAAATTCCTTTATTTTTCCCTTATAATTTATTTTCTCCACTGAATAGATAGAAACGGTGAATTATATCCTCAATGATCGAATATTCCATCAATGTAATCCTAAAAAGTTATGCCCTTCTAACCCTATTGATTTCAGTGGGTCCAGAAGGCTGTAACACTATTTAGGATTGTGCTGTGAGCAGGGGTAATTATGTAGAAAAAGAGGTGCAGGAGCTCATTAGCATAACTTATTAGCATAACTTATTTGCATATGCCACATCTCCTGACATCACCAGAAATTTGTCAGGAGGCAACACCAACCACTCAGGCTCCACTGGACTGTTTTGGATTGCTAGCTATTGGGGGGGGGGGAACGTGCAGATCTATCCTCACAGAGGAGGGAGAGCTTGTACCTGAAAGTGGGCAGGGGGGGGCCTCTGCAACTTACCTGGCTGCTTCTTGCTCCTCATGGCCCAACTGAGGGCTGCTGGGAGCAGGGGGTGGGGCTTGTTGCATGTGCCTGCCCCCTGGGCTTCTTACTGCCGGAGCTCTGCTCCTTTGCGTCCTGCAGGAAATAACCCCTGGCTGTGAGTTACTATTTGTATGTTATCCACATTCTATAAGAGTACCCCTAGGTTTATGACAATGTTAACGATAACATACGATTAAGTATAAAAGTAATGTAATGTAATTTGGAATGGGAGATTGGAATGTATTTCTCTGGTCTGGTGATAGAGGAGACATAACAGCACAACCATTTATCCACCTTAAAGAAAAGGATGCTGTGAGTTTACCTCCATGCTTCAGAGGAGACGGATGGAGTATAACAACAGGGTCTCAGTTAATTACTCTCAGCATTCCACAATTCAGAAGGTTACATTTACACAGGGCTATTTTGGGGCAGGAACACACAGGAACGGAGTTCTGGATGGCTTCAGAGTTGGCCACACCCACTACAGCCAAAACATCTGCATGCGTGGCTACAGAGGGAAGGCCTGGAGAGTGACCCCCCCCCGGTGACTCAGAGGCAGGCAGGCCAGTGGGGGCCCTGGAAGGATCGGGGAGGCATTTAAATACCACCCTGTGCCTTCCCCAGCCTGTCCAAGGGCCGGCTTGCCGTGGGGCGCCCAGGCAAGCCAAGGGGAGGCATGGGTGTGTGGCCTAACATGCTAATAAGCTGTGCTGTTGGGGGTGTGGTCTAATATGCTAATGAGTTTCTGCTGTTGGATTATGTTGTATGTTAATTTGCTGCTCACTCTCTACCTATATGTATCATACCTCCATCTTGTACATCTCGTTGATATAGATTTTTGTGGGAATTTTTCTATGATGTACTTAATATCTTGTAAGTTGAACTTATCCTCATAATTGTCATCTCTCAATTTAATTATTGAGCATTTCTCTCTTTCTTTTCTTACCTTATAGGCTAGCCATCTATTAGGTTTATTTATATTTTCAAAATGATATTGCTTCGTAAATTCAATTTTTCTCTCTAACTCATAGTTCAATAGTATATTCAATTTATGATGGAGGAGATTCAATTTTACTTTCATGGTCTTACTATCTCTTGTGGCCTTCATACCCTCTTCTTGCCATTTAATTTGGCTAAGTAGTTGGTCATATTTCTTTTTCTTTTGTTTGGTTTTCGATGCACTTTGACTAATAAAGCAACCTCTTATATATGCCTTTAATGCATCCCATATTATTTCCAATGATATATCTGACCCGCTCCGGGGGTCGCGGATGGTGAATGGCAGACCCCGGAGCCCACAACAACCCTCAGAGAGCCCCCGCACCCCAACTTACATCCAACCCAGCGAGGAGGAGCCGACTGAGCATCCTGCAGGCAAAGAAGGAGCCACGCCCCGAGCACACAGCACAGGCCGCGCCCAGAAGCAAGACCGGGCTCATTGGAGGCAAGACGCCAAAGAAACGAGTGGCCCGACAGATGGGCCGGGAGATGGCTCTGAGGGGCGGGAACAGCAGGACGGCGACGGCGTGGCCCAGAGGCCGCCAAGGCCGCCGCCGGCGTGCGCACACACGGGAGACGCCCTCCTGGCGTTTCACCTTATAAGGAGGGGCGGGGCTTGAGAAAACGAGATGGAGGGGCGGTCCCAGGAGTGGGAAGAAGAGACTAAAAGGAGGGACACCGAGAGGGCCGGGGAGGAAGACGCACACTGGAGCTACGAAGGAGAGAGAGAGGGAGATTAAGGGGAGAGAGAGAGAGCGAGACCACCGGCTCAACATGTGGGCAGAGGGACACTAGGGGTGCATTTAATCCTGCCCCCTGCCGGTCTGAGGCCCTTCTCGTCCCCCACCTTTTGTGACCTCTCCCGCTTCCTGGGCTGTCCGCCCCACCAGCGCCTAACAGGACACCCGGCATTACGGCTACCTGCGGCGCCCCTCCTCAGACCCAGGGGGAGCCCGACAGTATCTACTGTAGTATTTAAGCGAAAGAATTCTAAGATTTCTTTTTTACATTTTTGAAAATGTAAAATTTTAAACTGTGATTCTTATGGGTTTATAAGATAGTGTTTGGTGCTGGCTCAGTCAGTAGAGAGCCTGGGAGTAACACCGGATGACTCCTTATCTATGGAGGCCCAGTGGCCAGATCTGCGTTCTTCCTTCTTAGGCAGATCAGGCTACTGAAGACCTATCTGTCCACCCAGGACTTAGGTCAAATCCACATGTGTGTTTCTTGCCGGTTTCCTGACATTTTTGCTCCCGTCCCCCAACAAACTGTCTACATTTGCATCTGGTTTCATGCTGGCAGTGCGCCAGTATAAAAATCAGTGTCTGCATATGTTTCCCGCCCTCTGGTAGTGACTCCATTGTCATAGCCGCTCCGCAGAGGTTTACATGAATGCTGTTCTTTGCTGCTCTAACCCCTCCTATCTCGTCACAGACCTAATACAGACATTTTTGAGCCATTGCTCCACTAGTTCTTAAATAATTCCAACAGGTGGTGCACAAAAAACTAGGCGGTAACTCGTGGTTCGATTCCAACAGTACTCTTTTCTCTTTTTACTAGCTAGCCCCCAAAATAATTTTTAAAATTTTTATCTTGTTTTGATGCTTTTATTTCTTGACCCCTTTTACAGACTGACTGAACATTTTTAAGTTCACTACTGGTGCAGTAAGAGCTTGCATTTATCTCAAAACGTTTAAATCCAGAAATGGCATTTCTATTTTATTCCCACTTGGCTCTATTTCCTCATAGCTATGTACCAGCCCTCAAATCTTATCTTCCAAAACTTATCTATCCGCTTTCAAACCATTTATTTTCTTGAAACCCCCCCCCCCGCTTTATGGGACATTTTTAAGTTCACCGGGGGGGGGATTTATTTTGAGCTTTTGGAGGCACACTCAGCAGTAAAACACAAGATCTTGTGTTTAGCTCATTGGGTAAATTCTTGCCCTGTAAATCAGGACATTGTTGGTTTTTGAAACCCCCCCCCCCGCTTTATGGGACATTTTTAAGTTCACCGGGGGGGGGATTTATTTTGAGCTTTTGGAGGCACACTCAGCAGTAAAACACAAGATCTTGTGTTTAGCTCATTGGGTAAATTCTTGCCCTTTAAATCAGGGCATTGTTGCTTTGATTCCTGCATGGCTGCTTTTACTCACCACTATGTACCAGTCCTCAAAAAGTTTTATTTGAAATTTATCTGTTTATTAAATTTATAATCACTGAATATGACTGGGCAATGCACAGTCAGCAGCTTTTTTGAGTAAGAGCTTGCATTTAGCTCAAAACGTTGCAATTCCTGCCTTGTAGTCATAGCGTTTCTCATTTTTAAGTTCACTAGGAATGACAGACCCTAGGAGTAACAGAAGTGTTCTGGGAAGAGAAAGACAGGCTCTGGAGCAGAATGACAGCCCCTGGGGGTAGCAGGAGTGTTCTGGAACTTGAATGACAGGTCCCAGAGTGGAATGACAGCCCCCAGTGGTAGCAGGGGTGTTCTGGAATTGGAATGAGAGACCACGGAGTGGAATGACAGCCCCTAGGGCTACCAGGAGTGTTCTTTGACTAGAATGAGAGATCACAGAGTGGAATGACAGCCCCTCGGGATAGCAGGAGTGTTCAGGGGCTGAAATGAGAGATCATGGAGTGGAATGACAGCCACTGGGGGTAGCAGGAGTGTTCTGTAACTGGAATGACAGGCTCCAGAGTGGAATGACAGCTCCTGGGGGTAGCAGGAGTGTTCTTTGGCTAGAATGAGAGATTACGGAATGGAATGACAGTCCCTGGGGGTAGCAGATGTGTTCTGGGACTGGAATGACTGGTCCCAGAGTGGAATGACAGCCCCTGGGGGTAGCAGCAGTGTTCTTTGACTAGAATGAGAGATCAGAGTGGAATGACAGTCCCTGGGGGTAGCAGCAGTGTTCTGGGACTGGAATAACAGGCCCCAGAGTGGAATGACATCCCCTCAGGGTAGCAGTTGTGTTCTGGGAGTGGAATGACAGGCCCAATGGTGGAATGACATCCCCTTGGAGTAAGAGGAGTGTCCTGGATCTGGAAAGCCAGGCCTATCATTACAGTCCCAGGACACATCTCCTACCCCCTGGGCTGTCATTCCACTCTGGAGCCGGTTATTCCAGTCCCAGAATACTCCTGCTAACCCCAGGGGCTACCATTCCACTGTGGGGCCTGTCATTCCAGTCCCAGAACACTCAAGTAACCCCCGGGGGCCATCTAGTGATGAACAATAGATTGTGATTAGATAACTGAAAAAAAGACAAAGTGGACAGCTCCCCTAATGCTAACTTGAAAGCAGAGGTGCAGCAGTTCTAAATCACATGGGATAACAGCGGAACCAAGCTGATTCTAAAATGCATATGTAGATTCGGCCTTAGCTACAGTGCCCCATGCAATGGTCACTTCCAGGCTTGATTACTGCAACTCGCTCTACACAGGCTTACCCCTGAAGCTGATCTGGAAATTACAGCTGGTACAAAATGCGTCAGCACGTCTGCTGACATCGATGCCTGTGCGGGCTCACGTTCGGCATGTGCTTTGTCAGCTGTATTGGTTGCCGGTTGAGTACTGGATCCGCTTCAAGGTGTTGGTAATCACCTTCAAAGCCTTACCCGGCCTGTGACCAACATACCTAAGGGACCACCTCTTCCCATATACTCCTCGAAGAGTGTTACGCTCTGAGAGTCAACATCTCCTGGTGTTCCTATGCTCAAAGGATGTCCGCCTAGCCTCAACCAGGGCCAGGGCTTTCTCTGCTCTCTACTGAGATCAGGAGCCTGCAGGATCTTTTTCAATTCTGCAGGGCCCACAAGACAGAGATGTTCTGCCAGGCTTTTGGCTGAGGTAGTGGGCATCCCCGAGGTTGCTGTCTCCTACCCACTGATAACCGGCCATACCTACCTACATCAATGGGCCAGACACACCCTACGGCAAGCTATGATTATTGATTTTATATGCTTATAATGTGTTTTAAAATTTTTATTGTATTTATGTTGTAACCTGCCCTGAGCCTGTTTACAGGATGGGTGGGATATAAATGCAATAAATAAATAACTGTTGTTTTTATTGTGTTTTTATAATGTTTTGTTTATATTGTAAACTACCTTGAGTTCCACAAGGCAGAAAGGCATCTAATAAATGGTGTAAATAAAGTAATAAACAAACAAACAATGTGTGAATTGGATTGTTGATGCTGCTTACTTCAGGCATTTGGGGTATTTTTGACTCTTTCCATTTGCTGCTCGACATTGTGCTTCTTAACAGGCATGGTGTCTTTTTAAATATAATAATAAACAACATTGTTCAAGATGCTTACATCTCTGACCCTGAATGCAATGCAATACTTTTCTAAGCTAGAATACCAATAAGGATGTCTGAAAACTCAAAAAAAAAAAAAATCACTGCCTTTCTAAAAGACCTGGTAGGAATCCATATTTATTTGCTTTCAATTGTCTTTAAGCCAAATTTTTGCTGCTTACAAGCAAAAACTTTGTTTCCATGACTGCTAGCCTTCCAAAATCACCCAGAGTTCTGAAAGCTGACTGTGCAGTGTGTGTGTGTGTGTGTCTTTTTTTACTCATGCCAGAAAAAATATGTCACAAAGGACCATTCCCTTCTATTCTCATTGAGTTGTTTTGTTTCTGCAGGATTAAGCAGTAAAAACAACTTTTATGCAAGCACAGTAAGCAAGCATAATTCTGATGGTGAGCAAATGTTATGGCCACTTAGGGGGCCCTTGAAGTTGCTGTGTCAGTCAGTCAAGTCAGTGAAGGCTATTAACATGAAAGCCCTCAGCTGTGGGTTTTTTTTAAACATAATATCAATTCAAACAGAACTATATATAATGCATTTATGCACATAAAACCACAGAGTAATAATACAGTATTTTGTTATCCTATAAACAATGCCCCCAAGTTTAAACACTTATCACTACTTTAGTTTGAGGCCAGGAGGAATGAAGCTACACAATGGTGTTTGTTGTCAAGGTATATAATTTGGTCTTTAATAGATACAGTAGATACTTTTGCTAGGGATTACAAAGGGTAACGGAACCAAGAAAGTGCTGTATAGATGCATAACTACACTGAGTCACAGAGAAGGTATTCAATCATAAATGCCATAAAGCACATGCACATACATGGTGATCTACTATTTCCAGGATACCTTTGGAAGGCCCCTGTTCATGGACACTATTAGGACAAATTACACATTAAACTCGAACATGTATAATGAAGCTCCAACTTTGTTTCAAAACATTTGTCTGGAATCCCCATCTGGGGTTTTGGAGGATTTTGTATGAAAGAAATAGCTTGTGGGGGAAGGGCTGAGTATCTTTTCCCTGTCATTGCTCTTCACTTAATATTAGCCTCCTAGGGGTACTTTTCAGTTTTAAAAATGTCAGGATTTTACATGTGTAATGCATAGTTTGCCAGTGAGACTACTAGGACATCAACAGCATTGATTTATTAACTTAATGAACTATCACCACACACGAATGATTTGTTATTTTAATATATGTCCTTAGAAATAGGAATGTATTAAGTAGGTGAGATTACTGGCCTCCTATATGCTTTGCTAATTTAAATTATTTTAATGCCTTTAAAAATAATCTTAGGCCCCTGCCACACGGGCAGGAAACTGCAGAGGAGAAGTGTGGCTGTTTGCCCCGGGGCAAACTAACATGCAGTAAAGCGATCAGACCTACTGTGGAGGTTCTGTGGAGGTACTGTGGAGGTTCCATGGCAAGGGAGAGGTGCCGATCACAACACACGCCTGCGCGCAATGAAGAAGCGCGCGGCGCGGCGAACTGGTTTTCTTTTTTTGTGTACACTACGAATGCGCATGCTCCGTTGGGTGCGTGTGCGCATCCACGGAGACGTGGGGGGAAAAAACCCTTTTCCGCAAGGGGACATGGGCGGGCGCCGGATACCACCGGAAACGCGATCAGACGCCCGCCCTTGCCCCGCAGTTTCTGGAAACTAGTACCTCCAAGGTACTAGTTTTTTGCTGCGCTTTTTTGGCAGGAAGCCTCAGTTGTGCCATGGAAGCGCTACGCTTCCCAGATGTGCTGGTGAGATCGCGACCGGAAACTCCGCTTGTCTTCTGTATCTCTTGCGTGGCTAATGTTGCGTGTGACCGCAGCCTTATTGTGTTTTCTTTGTGAGTAGCCTGAGCAAGTCTCTGGAGAAGTGGTAAATACATTGATTAGTAATATTTGCATCCATCCATCCATCCATCCCCAAGGCTAACAGAACACACCTGAATAGAGTTACATCCTCCTTCTAAATCCACTGAAGTCAACCAGTTTAGAACACTGTAACTCCATTTAGGATTGCAAATCAGAAATACAGCAAAAGGGTACGGCATTTTTACTATGCTATACTTAGGAACAGTTTTGTATATTTTGTATTTGTAGAAAATGATTGTGATTGAATACATTTCCCATTAAAGATATTTATTTGCAATGGAATATATTTATGCATTTTGATCTTTGAAGTGCTTCTTTGTTTGGTATATATATTGGGTTGAATCCTACCAGCTTTGATGCAAGAGAAAAGTGGTGTTCCTTTTAATTCCTCAAAAGCCTATGCTAGAAATTGTGGGCCCTGCATGCAAAATGGGGTTGCACTTAAGAGGGCAATTGGGCAGGCTCACCTGTACTCCTTATTGTGCCAGTGGGAGAAATGATAGCATCCAAATCATAAGGTCTCTGAAGTATTTCCTTTTGCCCAGCCCCCACTCACCCACAATTCATTTTAGGAAAAAGTTCATATTACAGTAGTCAGTAGCAGAACAGACAATTAGGTAAATCTTTAGCTGTTCCAGAATAAAAAAATAAAAATAAACCCTCCAATATTTCACAAAAATCCTGGAGTCCTGTTGTGGGTGTTGAACAAGATGAAAAAAGCAGTGACATGTACTGTAAAAGTGAGGAGTCCAGTTTACTTGTGATTTTCACAGAAATTCAAGGAAATGGGCATGTTTTCACAAGCCAATGAATTTAAATGCAGTGCAGTCCAACGATGCAAAGAATATATGTCATTTCCATTTTTTAGTGATTTCCCATCCTTTACTGCTAATTAAGAATAATGGTTGTTTGAAAATATCTCAAGGGTAGACTTACTGGAAACTGAGAAGAGAAGCTATTCAGATCAGTGCTGCAAACAGCAGCGGCTACTCTCACATTTCACATGAACATTCCTTCAGAGGCAGGTGCTTGGAGGCTTGTAGTTTATACAGGGGTGATATATAGGATCAGGCATGATGCAGACTAGTTCACTAAATTGTACTGGAATACAGGACAAGCAACAGAAGGCCTCCATGCAGTCCTCCAAACATTTTGACCTCCTCCACCCTGGTATCATTACCAACATTATATTACATGCATCCTAAAAGCCGATGGCAATGTCAGTTGTAATTACATCTGCTTCAGAAATTGTGATGTCATTTGTAATGTGAGGGGCTTGCAGCCAAAGCACAGAAAAGGCATTAATAATGGGAAACATGTCTCCAGCAGTGAGGGAGAAGCAAAAACATCCACTTCCAGATCTCAATAAAATGGCTGACCATATCCTTACCCTATTGTTGCCTTAACAAAAATGGCCTCACAGTTTGTCAACTGTTTGTCAACTATTCCACAGAAACAATCCAATACATTAGAAAAAAACCCAGGAGCTTCCGGTTTATGGCGACACGCAGGCAGACACATCTCCCGGATGTCCTGGGGATGTAAACTGCACACCAGCGTGTGGGAGGGGGTCCGACGGGTCGCGACCCCCCCGGAGCCTTGGTAAAAGGCTCCCAGCCAGGGGGCTTTTGAGGGGCGACCTCTTCGATGGCCAAAAGCCAGAGAATTGAGGTGCCCCTCTGCCCCAAAGGTCCTGTTGCTGAGTGACCGCATGGTACGAGTGCTGCTGACCGGGACAAGTGTTGGAAATTGGGCAAAAATAAACTATGATGAGTGAGGCCGAATGGACAACAATGAACTGTGAGTCAGGTTGAAGCGAGCATGAAGATATAAAAAGAAGCTGCCCCCCCTAAAGAGCGACGGGAAAGCGAGTGGGGGAGGGGTCCCTCCCAAACACATAGACGGAACTCGGATGGAAAGAGGGGTGAGCAGAAAAATAAGTTAAAACTGTTTTAAGAGACTTACCAGAGTGCAGAAAAGTGTTCGGGCAAATATCAGAGACTTAGCAACTTTTTTGAAAAGTAAACCAATCCAAAAAGATGGCAGGGAAGAAACCGGAGAAAGAGAAGCTATTGAAACCGAAACTAGGGGGCAGTCCTCAATCAGATGAGTTCACTGAGCTCTGAAAATTCTTGGCTGACTCCCTGTGTCCCTGCTGGATGAGATCACTGGCATTAAACAACAACTGTCAACAATAGGTCAGAGTGTGGCAGTGCAGCAGATGCAACTGACTCATTCCTTAAAAGCAACAGAGCAAATGGGAGAGAAGGTGAAGGAAATGGATGTCACTACTAAAAAAGTTAAGAAAAAGGTGCAAAAGCTGGAAATGAAGCAAGCTATGGAAGAGTTAAAACTCTTACAGCTACAAATGGATAAAGCAAATTTGGTCCTACGGTTTCAAGGGGTCCTGGAATTTAAAGGAGAGAATCTGAAGCAACGGTTGAGTGAAGCAATAGCCCCAATGACAGATTCAACAGTGGAATACCTTTGCAGCGAGATGGATGTGGTCTACACGTCCTATTCATCGTACATCAAGAAAAATAATCTGCCTGGGGAAATAGTGGTCAGATTCTCGAAGAGACATGTGAGAGATGCTATTTTGAAAGCAACTTCGGGAACACCCTTGAAAATTGGGGGCAATAATATCAGGATTTTAAAAGACATTCCATTTGATATAAGGCAGAAGAGAAAGAACTATAAAGAATTAATCCTTTTCTTACAAACAAATGGCATCAGTTACAGGTGGTTAACCCCAGAAGTCGTCATTTTCAAGCTCAATGATAAAAAAGAAAAGATTAACTCTGTTTTTAAAGCACGTGAATTTCTGTGGACACAGCTTGGGGAACCAGAAGAGGGCAAAGGGGAGGAAGAAGAAAGCAAAGCTGATGGCGAGTTGGACTCGGGGTCTTTGGACAAGGACTCCCCCTCTGAAAAGGGGTGGCTGCCCCCAAAAGCTCTTATAAATTGAGGATTAGAAAAGATAAGAATAAATAAGGGCTGAAGGACTCTGATTTGTGCCTGAAAAAATGTTGAAATAACTTGGGGATGCTCTGGGAAGTTCTTTAAACAGTTAAAGGGATGGTTAAACGATACTTAATCTAGCATAATTGGCTAAATTCAATGTATTATTAGTAGCTTTTTGAAAATAGCATGCTGATGATGTATTGATCTCCTACCCTTGGGTTTTTAGTTAGTTGTGGGTCTTTTTTCTTTTTCCCCTAGATGTAGTTCCCTTCCCTATATTTTCTGTTGTAGTTTTGTAGTCTGCAAAAAAAAAATCAATAAAAACCTCCACCCAGGGGGATAAAAAAAAGAAAAAGAAAAAAAACCTTTTATTCCCTTATCACCTCTATTGTGATTCATTACTTAGATTTGTAAGACATTTACAACTAAAAATAATTTCACTACTCCTTATGATAAAGTTGGCTATTACTTTTCATCGTAAACACTTGTGCCATTCGGACTCATTAGTCTTTATATCACTGTTCCCAATTGTACCTCTTACAACCTATGCTATGGACTAGCAGCAGAACCTTACATAGATATATGAAGGAAAATCATACTGGAAAATCTTATTGGGAAGGGTGCGAGGAGTCAAGGCTTGGTGTGAATTTTTTGCTTTGGAGTTTGTTTTATTACCTTTTGTTTTTGTGGCCCCTGGTCTGCAGCCTGAAACCTGAATCTCTGCCCTGTTCTGCAACTAGGGATTATTGGTGAAGTCTGCAGTGGCAAATGACAGTTGTTGGTCTCTAAGGTGCCACTGGAGTCTTGTTTTATAAAAGAAACTCAATTATTTTCAAAACAGGGGCATTGTCTATGCCTATATGTGGGCCTCTGGGAACCCCTCGGACTGTGGCATCTGCCCTACCTTGCCAACAGCTGATGCTGCTGGCTCTGCCATATAGAATGGAGCACAGAAATAAGAATGCTTCTATGATTCGATCAGGGATGCTTAATATAAGGAAATATACTATCGCTTCATGCAATGGTCTTGAACCTCAGTGACACCATTTTGTCAGTGACTTTTGTCTTCTCTGTTCACTCCATCCATATTGGATGCTTCAACATTCATAATCTAAGGAATGCCTCAGAATGGTATGCTAAACAAAGCACTAGACTAGTATAGGGTCTAAGGCTTGGTTCATAGGTACAGAATAATGAGGTGTTAATTAAATTAATAGGTTCAAATATTAATAGTAATTACTTAGGTTCAAGTACTTTTACTCTGATCCAAAAATAAAACAGTTTTATATACTGACTAGTCAGAAGGCTCGTTGTGGGACTCAAGAGCCATGCCATAGGTAAAAACATATAAAAACATAGTAAAAACATCCAAACGCTAAAACCGCAGTACTCAATCCATTACTAGTATCCTAAGTCCAAGATGATATCACCACAGTTCCAGATGGTACTGCCATGGTGTATGTGTCCAATGGCAACGGCTTATCAGATCTTCTACAATTTCCAGGTTCTTCCTCGGGCCTCGTCGATGCATCCTTTAAGATACCTTGACGGTGGTGGTATAATGGGGCGGCGGCTCCTACTCAAAGGCCTGGCAGGCCCTGGGGAACTGCACAAGGTCCCACAGGGCCCGGATCTCCCCCGGGAGTTCATTCCACCAGGTAGGAGCCACCACTGAAAAAGCCCTGGCCCTGGTCGCAGCTAGTTTGGCATCCTGGCCAGGACCCTGGCCATATAGGGCTTTATAGGTAAGAACCAGCACTTTGAAGCAGATCCGGTACGCTATCGGCAGCCAGTGCAGTGCTTTCAGCACAGGCTGAATATGGTCCCTCCTAGAGAGACCCATAAACAGCCTGGCTGTAGCATTCTGCACCAGCTGCAGCTTCCAGATCTGCGACAAAGGCAGCCCCATGTAGAGAGCGTTGCAGTAGTCTAGCCTCAAGGTAACCATCGCATGGATCACTGTGGCCAGGTCATCGTGGTCAAGGTAGGGGACCAACTGCTGTGCCAACCGAAGATGGTAAAAGGCTGACTTGACAGTGGATGCCACCTGGGCCTTTATTGTTAATGAGGAGTCCAGGAGCACCCCCAAACTCCTAACCCTAGACGCTGGCACCAAAGGCGCCCTGTCGAAGGTCAGGAGAGGGAGTCCTAACCCCACACCAGTCCGACTCAGGCCCAGGACCTCTGTCTTCGCCGAGTTTAGTTTCAATCGGCTCAGCTGGAGCCAACCAGCCACGGCCTCCAACACCCGGTGAAGGTCATCGGGACTCGAGTCCGACCGGCCACCCAGCATCAGATAGAGCTGGGTGTAATCTGCATATTGATGGCACCCAAGCCCATAACTCCAGGCAATCTGGGCAAGGGGGTGCATATAAATAATATATGTAAGCATCGGGGACAACACTGCTCCCTGAGGCACCCCACAATCAAGGGGGTACCTTGGATTACTGGCAACTGTTCACCTTTGTAATTTCCCTTTTACATAAAGCATCTCTAACAGGTCCGTTAGTCCCTGCCACTCCCTTCACATACTGATTATTCTAGCATCCCACCAACCCCTCCAATATACTTAAATCAGCAGATCCCTCATCTACCTGTACTTATGTCTATATGAGATCTCTGCCCACCCATAGGAAGAGCACATGCGTGCTCTGTTTGCTCTACCATTATAATCCCACTTGGCTGTAAACTTGACAAGTTCACTTGGTAACCTTGCACTAGTCATTCCCTCTGCCTAACCTCTCCCACAGGGTTGTTGTGCGAATAAAATGTGAGAAATGAGAACCCTCTCCTGATAGTCATTTCTCTTCTGAACTGATAGAGGCACCTAATCCTCTCAACCACATCCATGGTAACTGGCCCTGGCTTTTAGAGAACAACATGTAACACACAGCTTCACAAGTGGGGAACGTGAGAGGAGCAGCTGTCATAACTTAAAGTTGTACCTAATGCAGAACACACAGCCAGCAGGCCTGCACAGTATTTATTTTTAATGAAGGACTTCTTGAAAACAACAGCGATGCCTGCTTATATAATCTGCAATGCTGACCTTGTGTTTGGACAGTCAGTATGAGATGACCTGTAAGCTGTCACTTCTGCATGTTGAAACATTAATGTGATGGGTGATGACTGAAAACGCTTCTGCTCTGTGACTATCACTTCCCATGTTAAATAATAGACCAAAGGAAAATATTCTGGATCAGGGGCATATCTCACTGAACAACCACGCAAAAGGGCAGCATGATGAATACAAATGTAGTGTGTGCTCTGTGTCTGAACTTGGTCCAGTTATGTTTTGTTGGGAACTTTCATCTGAGGCGCTGATGTGTTCATAATTTGCTTTCTTGAATTTCTAGTGTAAGCCACCCTGAGCCTGCCTTGGCGGGGAGGGCAGGGTAAAAATTGAATGAATGAATGAATAGTGTTAGGTGATGTAACTGATTTAGTTTTCGATATCCAGTAGTCTGAAGTATGGCTTAAAGTATAATGGCTAAGAATGAACAAATAGAAACAGAACCCCAACGGAGGTAATGCTGGTTGGAAAGGTTGAAATCTTGAGGGACATTGTGCTTCCCACCTTTGACGGGGTTCAGCTGAACTGACCCTTGCTAAGTACTGAGGAGTCATATTGGATCCAGTATTACTGCTAGAGAAGTGATTTAAAACATCTACCTGTCCCCTATAGGTACCACTTTGCTCTTCTAAGCAGGGCCTTCTGCAGGTGCTACTCTGCAAATGTGATGTGCCCAGTTCATGAGCCACAAACTGTCACAAACTTTTAGACACCAAATCAATCAGTTTGGTTTGTGAGGTTTGTGATGTGGTATAACAGCCCTTAGTGTGAAACCAAATTCACAGGGGGTCTCTGGCTGACTGTCCTCTACCAGTTTGGTGTAGTGGTTAAGTGCACGGACTCTAATCTGGGAGAACCGGGTTTGATTCCCCACTCCTCCACTTGCACCTGGCTGGATGACCTTGGGCAAGCCGTAGTTCTGATAAGAGCTGTTCATGAAAAAGAGAGCAGTTTCGATCAGAGCTCTCTCAGCCCCACCTACCTCACAGGGTGTCTGTTGTGGGGAGGGGAGGGGAAGGGAAAAGAGTTTGTAAGCCACTCTGAGACACCTTTGGGTAGTGAAGGGCGGGGTATAAATCCAATCTCTTCTCTTCTTCTTCTTCTACCTGCCTTCCAAGTTTGGGGAGGACTGGATTTATGAGGTCCAAGTTATGACCCCCCTCAAAGCAAGTGCCCTCAGGAAAGTGCTTTCTGGGGAAATGACAGGCACAGGCTCAGGAAATTAAGAACATAAGAGACGCCAATGTTGGATCAGGCCAAAGGCCCATCCAGTCCAACACTCTGTGTCACACAGTGGCCAGAAATACCAGTGCCATCAGGAGGTCCAGCAGTGGGGCCAGGACATTAGAAGCCCTCCCACTTTTGACCCCCCCCCAAGCACCAAGAAGACAGAGCATCACTTGCCCCAGAGCCCCTAGCTATACCTTGTGGCTAATAGCCACTGATGGACCTCTGCTCCATATGCTTATCTAATTCCCTTTTGAAGCCATCCATGCTTGTAGCACCCACCACTTCCTGTGGCAGTGAATTCCAAGTGTTAATCACTCTTTGGGTGAAGAAGTACTTCCTTTTATCCATTCTAACCCGACCGCTCTGCAGTTTCATGGAGTGCCCACGAGTTCTTGTATTGTGAGAAAGGGAGAAAAGTACCTCTTTCTTTACCTGCTCTTTCCCATGCATAATCTTATAAACCTCGATCATGTCACCCCTCAGTCGTCTTTTCTCCAAGCTAAAGAGCCCTAAGCGCTTTAACCTTTCCTCATAGGGAAAGTGTTCCAACCCTTTTATCATTCGAGTTGCCCTTTTCTGCACTTTTTCCAAAGCTATAATATCCTTTTTAAGGTGTGGTGACCAGAACTGTACACTGTATTCCAAATGAGGTCTCACCATTGATTTATATAGGGGCATTATGATATTGGCTGACCTGTTTTCAATACCCTTCCTAATAATCCCCAGCATAGCATTGGCCTTCTTTATTGCAGTCACACACTGTCTCGACATTTTCAGTGAGTTATCCACTACAACTCCAAGATCTCTCTCTTGCTCAGTCTCTGCCAGTTCAGACCCCATCAATGTGTATTTATATTTAGGATTTTTGGCTCCAATGTGCATCACCTTGCACTTGGCCACATTGAACCCCATTTGCCATGTTGACGCCCACTCGCCCATCCTTGACAGATCCCCTTGGAGTGCCTCACAATCCTCACTGGTTTTCACCACCCTGAACAACTTTGTATCATCTGCAAATTTAGCCACTTCACTGCTTTCCCTGCAACCCCTGAATCACTGCTGTCAGAGTCCTCCTATCCAAAGAGTGTTAGCAATTGCTGGTATCTGGGCAGTGCTAAGAACTCTTTTGCCTCTGTGGAGAGCCCCAGGAACAGATCAGGGGAAGAAGGCTCTGAGACCCCTGGTGATACCCTGCTCAGGCCAGGTTCCAGTGGGCTGATAGGATGGGTTTTCTGTCTAGGGACAGGGGCCTGTGGTACGCAGGGCATGGAGGACTTCTCTCCCCCCAAGAGCACACTTTGCACCCACTTTCACCCTTATGGCTCACAGAAGTGTTCACAATCAGGAGGGGTGGGGAGAGTATAAAATGTGGGTCCTCAGCCAAGGCACCCTCTGCTTGATTTGAGCAAAGATAAGGGGTGGCTCAGAGCCCTAAGTCAGCTAAAACCCAAACCCTACCAGGGGAGAGGTGTTTACAATCAGGAATAAATGAATGTGCTTTTAACAAGTTCCCTGCCTCTCTGTCTAACTGCTAACACTGTATATAGTATATACCAGGTTTTTTGGGGAGGCAGAGCATGCTGGAGCACCACTCCAGCAGCCCAGGAGCCCACGCAAATGGCGGCGGCGGCAAGCCCCACCCGAAGCTCCCCGCACCGAAGCGCTGCGGCCAGGGGGAGGCCTGGAGAGTCCCGCCGCTGGGTCCCCCGGGCTCGTGCAGAAGCACCGCGGCCAGGGGGACACCTGGAGAGCCCCACCGCCAGGTCCCCCGGGCCTGCGCAGAAGCGCTGCGGCTCGGGGGAGGCCGGAGAGCCCCACCACCGGCTTCCCCGGGCCCGCGCAGAAGCGCTGCGGCTTGGTGGAGGCCGGAGCTTGATGAGGGGTGGTGGGAGAGCCTCCCTCCCTCTCTCTATCTCTTTGCCATCTTTTCCTCATTTCCTTTTCTTTCCCTCCTTTTCTTTCTCTTCCCTTCCTTCCTTTCTCTCTTTTCCTCCTTTCCTTCTCTCTTTCTTTCATTTCCTCCTTTCCTTTCCTTTCCTTCTCTCCTTTTCATCTTTCCCTCCTTCTTCCCTTCTCTC
Organism: Gekko japonicus; assembly: GCF_001447785.1. Taxonomy (NCBI): domain Eukaryota; kingdom Metazoa; phylum Chordata; class Lepidosauria; order Squamata; family Gekkonidae; genus Gekko; species Gekko japonicus. The sequence continues at coordinate 4,375,908 of NW_015165234.1, forward strand.
TCTCTTTCTTTCTTTCCTGCCTTCTTCTCTTCTCTTTTTTCCTCCTTTCCCTCTTTCAAGGGGTTTAAACTTTAACCCCCTTCTCTTTTTGCTCCCCCCTGCAGACCAGCTGGGGAAGGGAAGGGGAGGCTTTTGAAGATGCCTCCCCCCCTTTTGCTTCCCCTTCTGACATAACTTCTGGTGATTTCAGGGGGCGTGGCATATGCTAATAGCCTAGTAGCTCATTAGCGTACCATATGCTAATAAGCTCCTGCAGCTCTTTTTCTACGAAATGACCCCTGGTACATACTATCTGTTGCTATAGCCTGGGACAAGAGGGAGGGATGGAAGAAAGAGAGTAAGCTAGCCCTAGATCTACCATGCTGGCATTGTCCCCATTGGAGGCTTCTCCCTGCTGCCAGCATTGGAGGCAGTATAGCCCACTCCTCAGCTGGCAGGGGGGTTGGCAGGGTCCTGGAGTCCCACAATCCTTGGTTGTTGCAGAGGCGGTTTCCTCGCCTGCCACCTGGAGCTATTTGTTTAAAAATTGGCTATATTGGATCACATTATATTGATAAAACAGTAGAGCAATATGTACACCAGGTTTTTTGAATATCCAGCTTTTGTTCAAAAGGGAAGTCTTTAGCTCCTTCTGTTGCAGAGATCTGCGCTTGGCCGAGGCCCGAAGGAGTCGCAACGACCGAAGGAAGACCTGTGCCAGAAGGATGTTGTCGCTGGACTGGGGGAAAAAAGATCTCCCGCAGATAACAACAAAGCCTCGCTAGAGGGTGCCTGTTAGGCTAGTCACTCTCCCCATTGTATGTATGTGGCCCTAGGTAAGGATTGGTATTAACTGAACATGTAAACCACTCAGAGCCCTTAGGGGGTGAGCAGTATATAAATTGAAGGAAATAAATAAATATATCTGAAGAAGTGTGCCTGCGTACAAAAGCTTATACCTTGAAAAACTTTGTTGGTCTTAAAGATGCTACTGAACTCAAACTTTGTTCTGTTGTTAAAGTTATTATACTGTTATGTAATTTCTGCATCATTTAACATGTCATATTTATACATAACTTTTTTCAAATTTGTCTCAGATTTCTTGTCAGTTTCCGATTTCTTGTCAGTTTCAGATTTCTGGAGTCCTTATTGTATTGTATTGTTTTGTTTTGTATTGTATTGTGTGTGTGTGTGTGTGTGTCTGTGTGCATGCACCTGGAAGTCACGGTGACCTCTGGTGACTGGGAGCCTGGAGGATATTCAGAGAGGTGGCTGAATAAAGCCTGCCCCTGCCTCCCATTTCTGGAATTCCAAGGAGGTCTCCCATCCATGTACCTGCCAGAGTCAACCCTGCTTAGTTTCTGAGGTCTGATGAGATCGGGCTTGCCTGGGCTATCCAGGTCAGAGCTCCAGAGGCCTTATTGGATGTCACATCCTCTTAATTGTGTTGATTTACACTGTATAATCTGCCTTGAGTCTCAGTGAGAAAGGTGGACTATAAATAATGTAGAAAAAATCATGCTCTGTCTGAACAGTGATGTCATGTTTCTAGCTATCATGGCTTGTGGCAACTGATAGATCTTTTTATTTTTGTGGTTCATTATGCATTGTGTAAAGAAGCACTCTTATCTGTGGTTTTTTATCTGTGCTGTCTATATGCAAGTCACTACTTGATGTAAATTACAGTGATCACATGGGAACATACATGTGTGATACTTCATATGTCACATGCTGGTCCTTCTGAAGGATGTCCTGCCCATAAGCAGTTTATGTGCAGTGGCTTGCTGCTTAATTTGGGCTCCACCCTGTGTCACAGCAACTTTTTTATGGAGGTCGTTGTAGTGTGCATAAAGTTACTCGGTCTTCAGTAGAAGGTAGCTGCCACATGATAAGTAAAGCAGTGTCCACACAAGCTTTTTGAAAGATCTTTGAAAGTAAGATAGTTTAATACTTTTACTAGGAACTATTGTTCAGTTGCACAGTCGAGTCTGACTCTTTAAGTCCCACTGATTTCATTGGGATTTATTCCCAAGGATGTTCAGGATTTCAACCTAAAGATGGGATGTGTCACTCAGTGCAGCATTATAGTCTGTAATGACCTTATTCCAAACCTGAGGTCAAATACACAATGTAAATTAGTGTGTAGGGGACTGGGAAGATAACATTGCCCAGGAGCAAGCCTAGTTGAACAGCCACTACAGTGCACTGCTGTAGGTGTCAATGAGCACAGACCTGACCAGCAGTACTAACAGTGGCCAGTGGCTTATCTGTTGCTTCCTCCAGAAAACTGGCACCAGTATGGGAAGAGCAATTGGTGAACTAAATAGTCTGAGCCAAGTGCCTTCTGAGGTTCTGGAAGAGTTGCCGAGGCTCTGCTTTCTTGTAGCTGCCAATGACTCTCTAGGGAAGAAGACGAGCAGGAGGAGCTGGTTTTTATACTCCACTTTTCTCTACCTTCAGAAGTCTCAAAGCAGCTTACAATCGCCTTTCCCTTCCTCTCCCCACAACAGGCACCTTGTGAGGTAGGTGGGGCTGAGAGAGTTCTGAGAGTACTGTGACTGCCCCAAAGTCACCCAGGAGGCTTCATGTGGAGAAGTGGGGAATAAAACCTGGCTCTCCAGATGAGAGTTCACTGCTCTTAAGCACTACACCACACTGGTAGAGACCCACAGGGAAATTTCCCTGTAAGTTAAATGAGCAATCCTCCTGTTGTGGGAGGCAGTAACATGTGTCAATGCAACTGTTTTGGAATAGTGTGACAGGCAATAATAATTGCTCTTAGATTTTAAAAAAATGTTGGGAAAAGTCACAAGAAGCTACAAAATCTGTTGCAAATTTCTTATTACTTCATTCTTGTTCTTCATCCACTAAGGCTTTCTCAACTCCTTTTCCCTTTGTCTTAACATAAGTTCACATTTTTGTCAACCTGATTTTGATCTTAGGGATAAGATGGAGCTTGAGTTTGTCTTGTCTGGTGATCAATTTTCTAGTGAGAAAGAGGTTAAGAATTCACACTGACTTTGTTAGTTCCATCAGCGACATCTGATAGCCTTTGATCATTGGTTGTTTGTTAACACACCAGTGGACGCTTTCTTGGGTAGACAGCATTGCTTTCATGAGGTTCTGTACCTTCTTCTCAGAAGGATCCTGGGGAAGGTTCAGTTCAAGCAAACACATTCTTTTTCTGGAATTCAGTGTGG
>NW_015165234.1:4379146-4384348 GCF_001447785.1 Gekko japonicus
GGCTGCAATACTATCAGTGCATAGATGACAGTTGGTTCTGTTTCATTTTCATAAAATCCCAGATGGTTGATGAAAGAGTTTATTTGCTTTCTCAATGTCTGGCTGAGAGAGCTGGCTGAACCCCCAGTTTCAGGAAATCAGAGATGATGTAGCCTGTGGAATTATGAAAATATCTGCAGGATAGGAGTTAATAGCTGACAAGTCTGACTGTACTCTAGAGTTAGTGATAGGTAAGTTCCCCCAGTCAGACTTGTAATTGCTTAGTATTTTAGAGCTTTTTTTTGGGGGGGGGAGAACACTCAGGAAATCTTGGGACTGTCCAAGAGTTTTCTTAGAAAGTTTAGGAGCCTCAATCATCAAAGATCATGGAGGATCTTAAAGTAGCTGAAATGGTGAAAATCCAGGAAACAGGACTAGAAAAATAGTGTGGGGGTGACACCTTTATACAATCATGGTTACTGTACCATTTTTGGAAACAATGACATATTCTAAACAAAAACCATTTTAGTCCTTTGTAACTATTTGTGATTAAAAATAATACCTTATATTTTTGTACAGATATAGATTGTCATTTAATCTCTTGCAACTCTTTTTTGATCATAATAACCTACCTCACAGGATTGTTGTGAGGACAAAATGGAGGAAAGGAGAAAGATGGACATTGCTTTGAGCTCCTTTGAAGAAGGGCAGAATACATTAAGCCTTGTGGGCTGATGGAGGGAAATGGAGAAGGAATTGCCATAGTTGGAAATGCTCTAGTGTTCACCCAAAACTCTATGGCTAGCCTACAGTGGTTGAAGTAAATGCTAAAGTATCAGCCTCAGGACTTTTTTTTGTAGAAAAAGCCCAGCAGGAACTCATTAGCATAATAGGCCACACCTAAAAGCAGAAGCTCATTAGCATATTAGGCTGCACCCCTTACAGCACAGCCCATTAGCTTATTAGGCCACACCCCATGCCTTCCCTTGGCTTGCCGGGGCAAGCCCCTTCTTGAAGGGAAGGCAAGGCAAGGCAGTTTGAACTGCCTTCCCTTGGCTTGCCCGGGTGCCTCGTGGCTGTGGGGAGTCCGGGCAAGCTGGCCCTTGGATGGGAGGCAGTTTAAACTGTCTTCCCATGGCTTGCCTGGGTGCCCCGCGGCTGCAGGGAACCCAGGCAAGCCGGCCCTTGGAGGGGAGGGGAGGCAGTTTAAACTGCCTTCCCTTGGCTTGCCCGTGGGGTGCCTGGGAAGGCCGACCCTCGGACAGGCTGGGGAAGGCACGGGGAGGCATTTAAATGCCTCCCCGATCCTTCCAGGGCCCTTCGCCCCCCCGCCTCAGAGTCGCCAGGGGGGTCACTCTCCAGGCTTTCCCTCTGTAGCCACAAATATTGTTTGCCAAAACAATCACGGGAAAAGTAATTTCATCATTGTATTTGCTATATACCATCAAGTTGCTCCTGACTTATGGTGACCTATGAATTAATGATCTCCAAAACATTCTATCATTTTAACAGCCTTGCTCCTGTCATATAAACTGAAGGCCATGGCTTTCTTTATTGAGACAATCCATCTCATGTTAGGTCTTCACTTTTTCCTAGTTCCTTTGACTATCATTATTGTCTTTTCCAGTGAGTCTTGTCTTCTCATGATGTGACCCAGTTTGGTCATTTTAATTCTTTTTTGTCCCGAATTCTGAAGGTTACACCCTCTGGAATTAACCACCTGTAGACAATTGCATTTGTTTGAAGAAAAATAATTAAATCTTTGTATTTCTTTCTCCGTTGTCTTATTTCAAATAGGATATATTTCAAGATCCTTATAGTATTGTCCCCAATTTTCAAGGGTGACCCCGCAGTCGCTTTCAGGATGGAATCCCTCACATACCTCTTTGAGAATCTCATTACTATTTCCCCAGGCAGATTATTCTTTTTTATATAGATGGAATAAGACTTGCAGGCCACATCCCTCTCGCTCATAAGATATTCTGCCTTCAAATCTGTCACTGGGGCTAGTGCTTCGCTCATCATTTGCCTCAGATTCTCACCTTTGGATTCTGGGACACCTTGGAAATGAAGGACCAGGTTTGCCTTTTCCATCTGTAGCTGTAAAAGTTGTTCTTTCATAGAGACTTGCTTATTTTCCAGTTTTTGCACCTTTTTCTTCACCTTTTGAGTGCTGGCGTCAACTTCTTTCACTTTCTCAGCTGTTTGCTCCATAATTTTAAGAGTCTCATTCAATTGAAGCTGCTGAGTAGTGATGCATTGGTTCATCGTTGACAACTGTTCCTTGAGATTAGTCATCTGGTCCAGCAGGGGGCGCAGGGATTCTGCCAACGTTTTAGCCAACTCGGTGGTTTCTTCCGGATGAGGGCTCCCAGCTACTTTTGCTTTTAAAAATTTCTCTTTCTCAGTCCTCTTCCCCGCCATCTTTATGGATTGTTTACTTTCCAAAAATTTACTAAAGTTTCTGAATATGCGCTCATACGCTCATCCACACGCTGGTAAGTCTCTCCCAACAGATTTCAGTGTTTTTGCTTCTGCTCCCCCCTCGGATCCGCTTTTTAGTTCATGCGCATGGGAGGGGCCCCTCCCCCGCTCACTTTACTTTCTAGTCCATGGGGTGGGAGCTTTCTTTTTAAATTAACAATTATGCTCTAATCTGACTCACAATTCATATTCGGTCTTGCGACCTCGCTGTAGCGCCGTTTAAACCGCTCAATCTCCAGCACTTGTCCCAGTCAGCGTTACTAGTTCCATACGGACACACAGCAGGAGGACCGTCGGGAGGGAGAAGCGCCTCGATTCCCCAGCATTGTCTGGTGAAGAGGCCACCTCTCAAAAGTCCCATGGCTAGGAGCCTTTCAACCAGGCTCTGGGGGGGGGGTGTAGCGAGGTGTCGCCCCCCTTCCTTTCTGCTGGTGCGCAGGTTTCACCCCGGGAGTTCTGGGAAATGATTCTTCTCAGCATGTCGCCATAAACCAGAAGTCTCTTTTTCTAGCTGCTTCATGGCTGCCCTTCTCAGTCTCAATCTCCTTCTGGTTTCTTAGGTGCAGTCTCCCTTTTGGTTGATGTTTGAGCCAAGGAACAGAAAACTTCTCACAATTTCGGTTTATTCATTGTCTACCTTAAAGTTGTGTAATTCCCTAGTAGCAATTACTTTTGTCTTCTTGATGTTCAGCTGTAGTCCTGCTTCAGCACTGTCTGTTTTAACCTTCATCAGAAGTTATTTCAGGTCTTCACTATTTTCTGCCAGCAATGTGGTGTCATTTGTATCTCTCAAACGGTTAATATTCTTTACACCAATTTTCACTCTACCCTCATCTAAATCTAATCCACGTTTTCTTCTGCTATATGATAAATGTCACAGTTGGTACACCTCAGTTTCTTGATGCAATCGGAGTGTAGTCGGGTCCCAGTTGTATGGATAACTTGCTTTTGTTGAGGCCTGATAACATAGACAAGCTCTTTAGAAGTGTGAAGTCTACCACATCTAGGCTCTACATTTGACCTTCATTACTGATATTATCTAGCTGGGTTGGTTTGGTCCAGGGGGTCTGGCATGTAATAGCTCAGTCCATTTCCACAGAAGCCTAAATAAGGCATCTTTAGACCCAATTGACATAAATAATTACCTCCCACTGGCCAACATTCCATTCTTGGGCAAGGTGCTCTAGTGAGTGGTGGCTACACAGTTTCAGGCAGTCTTACAGAAAGTGAAATATCTAGAACTATTTCGAATTGATTTTAGGCCTGGTTTTGGGATGGAAACAAACTAACTGGTGTGACAGCAAAGTGCATCTCTGTTGATATTCCAGGTTGTTTTGTGGCTTTAAATACTATTGCCCATAGTATCCTTCTGAATGTGGAAGGGAGCAGTGTTCCCTCTAAGCTAAGTTAGTGTGAGCTAGCTCACAGTTTTTTAGCCTCCGGGTCACATATTTTTGTCCTAACTCAGGAAGGATGGCTCCAGAGCAAACTAATTTATACAGTAGCCAAATTGCTCACTCACAACTTTAATGCCAGTAGCTCACAAACTTGAATTTTTGCCCACAAGACCCCACAGCAGAGAGGGTAGGGAATGGGGTCATTGTGGTTCTATTCTGGCTAATTCTAGGGTGGGTGCTTGGGATCTGCTGCTTGGCACTATGGCATTTAAGTACTATCGCCCATAGTATCCTTCTGAAGGGGTGAGGAGTGGGGTCATCATGGTTCTATTTTGCTGATTCTAGGTTGGGTGCTTGGGATCTGCCGCCTAGCACTATGGCATTTATGCCACACATTTTGTCCCCAATAGTATTTAACATCTGCATGAAACCACTGTGAGAGATTGTCCAAGGATTTGGAGTGAGGTGCCTCCAATATGCTGATAACATATTCAGCTGTACTTGAGTAAGCCTTGAACAGATGCCTGGAGAAGGTAATGGGATGGATGAGGTCCAGTACACCAAAGGTCAATATAAGCAAGGCTGAGGTACTGTTTATCAATTACCCCCCCCCCAACAACAACACTTGAGAAGTGAGGAGTCAGCCTGTTTTGGAGGACATTGTGCTCCCTTGAAAGAGCAAGTTCTAAATTGTAGGGTGCTGCTCAGTCCTGGCCTATGGTTGGAGGTTCAGGTTTTCTCCACAGCACATAGTGTCTTTTATCAGATCCAGGTAGTCTGCCAGCTACAATTATTCCTTGAAAAGCATGATCTGACCATGTACTAAGAGAGTCAGACTAAGGCTGAGAAGTCCAGGTTCAAATCCCCACTCAGTCATGAAGCTCATGGAGTCACCTTGAGCCAGTCACCATCTGTTAGCCAAGTCTACATCACAGGGTTGTTGTGAGGTTAAAAGTGGGTTATTAGTGTTCTGCTTCTAAAATCAGAACAAGAAACCAGTAGAATACTCTCAGCTGGACACTGTCATATGCATATTAAATTCAAATTCAAACTGAAAACCAAGATGAAATCAATAAGCCTTTGGAGAGGAGAGGAGAAGACTCTTATGAGCTCTTTGAGGTCCTTGAGGGAAGAGTGGGATGGAAATGCGCTAGAAAGATTTTTTTAAAATTGTGTATTGAGCCAAGGAGTCAAAGAACATAACGCACACATATTTCACTGTACTTCATAGCACCTGTGATGAAACTTCAAGCCATTTCTGTTTTTAAATTAGCATATTTCATAGTTTCACTATGCATATGGAAAACTAATTCAAAGACAGCATTATGACTATTGTGGGAAG
>NW_015165234.1:4384396-4427323 GCF_001447785.1 Gekko japonicus
AGAGTAATATAAGGGATGTAGGCTTTAAAACAATCCTTTGTGTAGGATTTATAGGAGCCCAGGCACATGTCATTTTATAAATTATTGAATTAATTAAAAACAGACAGAAAACACTAAAGATGACACAGTGGCTTAGCAGTAATTACTTGACAGTCACTTCTTTTGGACACATGACTCATGGCAGCTGTTGAAACTATTCAAGATTTTCTACATTTATGGAATTTTCCACTGAGCTCTAAATATTCAGATCACACACAGAGTTAGATTTCCAGCTGTGGCAGCACAGATAACAGCATAGCAACCCTTTATCCATTTCAGAGAGACATTTTTCCCCAAGACTTTTTTCAGAGCACAGCACTCATATAAGATATATTACTTGCAAATTCTAATTCATTATCCCTAATTAATAAAACACAGTGTGCTACATCTCCTATTGCAACAATTTTTATAAGATGTAAACACACAAGCCAATTATGCCTGAAATTTTGACAAAGCCATTCTGCAGCCCATTGCTAAGGCTCATTGTGGAAGTTCAATATAGTTCATGCTGGGTGGAAGAAGTAAATATTACCTGATATTGATGCACTTAAGTACTTAGATTTAAATTTAATTTAAATAATAGTCTGATATAGCAATCTTCTGTAGATAGGTGCTGTGGCCCCAGGTTAGAAAGATCAAGTACTAGGTAATGTGAAAGATCTCTGGATAACTGCTGCCAGTCAGAGTATTCAATATTGGCCCTGACTGGTTGATAGTCTGACTCAGTAGAAGTCATCTGGAAGTTGATAGATTGCTTGTATCTGTGCGCCCAACCACTTGCGGCCTTGATCCGTGCCCCTCCTGGTTCATCAAAGCGGGCCACGAGGGGTTCCGAGGTGCCTTGGGGGAGATTGTCAACAAGTCCCTCTTGGAGGGGCAGTTCCCCGAGGCACTCAAGGAAGCGTTGGTCCGCCCCCTCTTGAAGAAACCAACTCTGGACCCAGCTGAATTGGCCAGCTATCGGCCGGTGTCCAACTTGCCCTATTTGGGCAAGTTGATCGAGAGGGCGGTGGCGACACAATTACAGAGCTTTCTAGATGACGCTTCCGTCCTCGATCCATTCCAGTCTGGCTTTCGCCCGGGGTATGGGACGGAGACTGTGCTGGTTGCCCTGACTGACGACCTCCGACGGCATCTGGATCAAGGCGGTGTGGCAGCACTGTTGCTGTTAGATCTGTCGGCCGCATTTGATACGGTCGACCACCAGCTGCTGGTCCACCGCCTTGCCGACGTGGGGATTCAGGGGCTCGCCCTCCAATGGCTTGCCTCTTTTCTCCAAGGTCGGGGACAGAGGGTTGTGCTAGGGGAGCAGCAGTCCCGGAGGCGCCTGCTCGAATGTGGAGTGCCTCAGGGGGCAGTACTCTCCCCGATGTTATTTAATATCTATATGCGCCCCCTCGCCCAGATTGTCCGGAGGCATGGGCTCGGGTGTCATCAATATGCGGATGACACCCAGCTCTATCTGATGTTGGGCAGGTAGCGGCCACTGCCAGGGCTGCCTTTTACCATCTTCGGCTGGTGCGGCAGTTGGTCCCCTTTCTCAGCCGCGACGATCTGGCCACAGTGATCCATGCGACGGTCACCTCAAGGCTAGACTACTGTAACGCTCTCTACATGGGGCTGCCTTTGTCTCAAATTCGGAGGCTGCAGCTGGTGCAGAATGCGGCGGCCAGGTTGTTGGTGGGTGCCCCGAAATGGGAACACATCCAACCTGTGCTGCAGGCACTGCACTGGCTGCCTATAGCATACCGGATTCGGTTCAAAGTGCTGGTGCTTACCTTTAAAGCCCTACATGGCCAGGGTCCGACATACCTGAGGGACCGCCTTTCCCCATATAGGCCCCAAAGAGCACTTCGGTCGGGGTCACAGCACCGTTTAGTGACCCCGGGCCCAAAAGAGGCTAGGCTAGCTACCACAAGGGCCAGGTCCTTTTCGGTGGCGGCCCCTATCTGGTGGAATGAGCTCCCAGAGGAGATCAGGGCTCTGCGGGACCTTTTACAGTTCCGCAGAGCCTGTAAGACGGAGCTCTTCCGCCAGGCTTTTGAATAGGGGCCGCCGCCGCCACTACCACCACCGCATGTATGCGGAAGCAGGACTGTCAGGGTAGGCCTATGAGAAAGTGGAACAACATGGCTTAGGCCGCCCCTCTCCCTTCTGATTTCAATCTTGGACCTCTTCCTGTCATGTAATGGAGAAAGTGTAAGTTTAGTCCTCCATGTATCTTGTGAGTTGTGAATTGTTTAACTTATGTTGTTTTTAATGTATTTGGTTTTATAGCACTTGTGCCATGTAAGCCGCCCTGAGCCTGCATGCGGGGAGGGCGGGGTAGAAATGGAATTAAATAAATAAATAAATAAATAAATCTTCATGTGTTCATATGATGCCACCATGCAATAAGAAGCAAGGAGCCATTGACACTGATCAGTAAGCCTTCAGATCCATTGGAGCAGTGTTAGAGAATGAACTTGATATTTGCTTTATGGACTTATATTTATTGCTACACACAATGGACTGTGCACACACACACATAGGCTCGAAGAGCTGTACATTCCAAGTCACCTGTTGTGATGCAGCACATAGAAGGTACTTGCACAAGCCTTACGCGTGCATAAGGTTTCAGCTACACAGTTACCAGCCTGGTGAAAAAGCACACACCTCCATTATTGTGAGCAATAAGAAACAACAACTTGAGCAGAGACAGCCCCCATTGCAGAATTACTTGTGGCCACGTTTATCCAGGCAGTAAAGGGTAACAAAATAATTTATTCGAATAAAGGAACTAACAGCTCATAGATGTTCAATGTGTTACAGCCAGGAGCTTGCGTATATGCTCTTTTTGCTCCTCCTCACTTTACATCAACACTGATATCATTTAGACATGCTCAGTTCAGATTTCTTTGTCTGGTCAGTCATCAATCACATATTTGACACACAGGATGTTGATTTATATTTCTATTTACTTCTTTTGGCTATCTTCCTAGACTTCTTTCACCTTTGAATGAACTCTCAGGCTGAGTTCATTTTTAGTACAAATTTAGATGTTTTCATTACAAAAATGGTTCTTTCACAATACATGCATATAAAAGTATAACAGTATTCTTAAAGCATTTTATAAACTTATTTTCACTAAAAAGGTATACAAAATATGAAAACATATATCATTACAATGACATTCTAAATCATTAAACCGTTCACATGAATTCTTTTTGTGTTTAAAAGTAGCCTATGGCATAAAACTCTTGTAGATGCACTGAATCTGTCTATCAGTTTTTATTTTGGTTCATCAGGATATTTTTGATAATTTTATAAAGCTTCTTTTTGCCTAAATTAAACTTTTAATTTGTAAAATACACCATCTTATTTTAGCCAGCAGGAGTCACCCTTTTATAACACAAGTTCTGCATTTTAATTGACCCTTTTAATTGGCTTTCAGTTGTGCATGATTTATTATTTTCTTTTCTTAAACCTTTTGGAATCTCCCAACTTTTTGCTTGTTAGTCCTTTTAACTTAGCTTCTTTAGTTGATCTGTCCATGATTAATGTCTTTCATTTTGGCTGGGCTCCCTACACACCCGGTCAGCCCTTGGTCATTTTCTAACTCTTGCTCTTGTCAACAGCTTGTTAGCTTTAAAAACAATTCTTTATTAGAAAATTAAAACCTTAACTAGTTTTTTTCTTTTTAATAAACATTTGGATCCATAAGCTTTCATTCTCAGCTATAAACATTCAGAGATATTTACCTCTTTAACAATTATTCTTTGCTGTTTCCCCACTTTTCTGTAAAAGCTCACAATAACTTAGAAGAGGGGATTTTTCTTTTAGAGTGTACACCTGTCCTTTGATTCACCTCAATTAGGCTCTTCCTTTGAAGTAACATTGGCAGTGGTGCTTTCCAATTAGAATTACTGGCATTACACCTATTAAGTTCATTTAAGTAAAGCTTTTTCAAGCAAACAAAATCTTTTCTCCTTAAAATAAGTTTATATATATATTCCTTTAAGATTTCCACTAACTCAATATTTTAAGCATTTTGAACTGAAAGGAGAAGAAGAAGAAGAGATTGGATTTATACCCCCCCTTCACTTGGAGTCTCAGAGCGGCTTACAAACTCCTCTCCCTTCCCCTCCCCACAACAGACACCCTGTGAGGTGGGTGGGGCTGAGAGAACTCTGACACAAACTGTTCTTTCAGAAACAGCTGTGCCAGAGCTTGTGACTGACCCAAGGTCACATCAGCAGGTGCAAGTGGAGGAGTGGGGGATCAAACCTGGTTCTCCCAGATTAGAGTCCACACACTTAACCACTACACCAAACTGGAGAGTGTTAAGGTTTCTTTAAAGCTGCCAATAAACTTCTGACCTCATCTCTTTGAAGCAGAGAGGTTCTCATAAATCTTAACATTGGGCTTTGAGAATTCATCCCAATTAAGGCTGACTCAAGAACATTAATCTTCACTTATGACAGCTGGGATGGTCATACCAGTTTAGTTCAAAGGATGCTATAAAAACACCTGGCCCAATTAAAACATTCTTTGCTGTCAATTAAATTTGAATTAAAACACCTGTATTTACAACTTTACTTAGTGGCTAACAGTTCAATTCTCCTGGAGAGTCCCAAAGAATTTCTTTCCCCCAAAAGAGTCCTGGAATACTAGAATAATCAATAGAAAATCATTTGAACCTTGGGTATCCCCTACAAGTTTGTCCAGAGCTTTGGGTATCATCATTATGCAGATGACACCCAGCTCTATATTTCATTATCCAAGGCTCCAGATGCATCCTTCTTGGTTCTTAACCTAGTGCTTTGAGGCTGTGGTTAGATGGCTAAGGCAGAACAAACTGAAGCTGAATCCAGACAAGACAGAGATAATGCTGGTTGGAAAGGCTGAAACTCTACAGGGTCTGAATCCACTTGTCCTAGGTGGAGTAAAGCTGGCTTTTTCTACCATTTTAAGAGTTTGGGGGTGCTCATGGCCCCTGCCTTGCTATTTGAAAAGCAGGTTGGCATGGTAGCCAGGAGAGCCTTCTATCAGCTGCATCTGATTCACCAACTTTCTTATTACCTAGACTTAGCCAATATGGCGATGCTGATCCATGCTTTTGTAACCTCACAGCTGTATTTCAGCAATGTGCTCTATGTGGGGCTGCCCTTGAAAACAGACCAGAAACTACAAATGGTCCAAAACGTGGCAGTCCAACTGCTGTCAGGGGCTGGCCTCAGGGAATATATGTTGCCTGTTTTGAAACAGCTACTGGCTGCCAGTCTGTTTCTGAGTTCAATTCAAGCTGCTGATTATAACTTTGAAAGCCCATCACAACCTTGGACGCACATATTTGACAGACCATTTCCTTCCATATGCCCCTGTGTTCCAACTGCAGTAATCAGGCAGCCACCACTTGGGTTGGCCCTGGCCTTTTCCACTGTGGTCTGGGTCTGTGGAATGGGGTCCCTGAAGAGCTGAGAGGGGACCTCTCAGAGGTCTTCAGGAGGCACTGCAAGGCCTGCCTGTTTGCCAGGGCTTTTGAGGGGGGTTGAATGGTAGGCATCTTTTAAGGGAGGGAGAGGGAAGGAGTTTGGGGCTTGCTATTTTATCTTTGGTTTTAGCTTGGGATGTTTTAACTATTAACAAAAGCCACATTGGACCAAGAGGAGAGCTCTAGCCAGCCATGGCATTAAAAACAACAACAACAACAACAACATCTGCACTTTCTACTTTTACAATGACAGACTGATAATTACAATTTCTTAGAGAGCCAGTTTGGTGTAGTGGTTATAGTGTGTGGACTCTAATCTGGGAGAACCGGGTTTGATTCCCCACTCCTCCACTTGCACCTGCTGGATGACCTTGGGCAAGCCATATTTCAGGCACAGCTGTTCTTGAAAAAGAGCAGTTTCTGTTAGAGCTCTTTCAGCCCTACCTACCTCACAGGGTGTCTGCTGTGGGGAGGGGAAGGGAAAGGAGTATGTAAGCCACTCTGAGACTCTCTTGGGTAGTGAAGGCTGAGGTATAAAGCCAATTTCTTACCTTTCCACTGAAAAGTCTGCATCTGCCATCCTTCCTTGGCCCATTGGATATAATGGAAGCCAGAAATGCCAAACTGACTTGGATAGGTTACACTAAAGTGTATTACAGCATACTAAAGTTGCAGTGAAAATGAGGACTAGATTTTGAGAAACCTGCCCTAGGCCTCAAATAACAGCCTAATGGATTGACATTCCTGGGAGTAAAATGACAGCCCTGGGATTGGAATGACAGCCCCCAAGGGGAATGACAGCCCCTGGGACTGGAATAAGTTCTCTGGGGGAAGTCATTCCAGTCCCAGAGCAATTTATTTGGGCTGAGGGACCAGCCCAATGTGGGGGTCTGCCATTCTAGTCCCAGAATACTTATACTATTTGCAGGGGCTGTCATTCCACTCTGGGTGCTCTCATTCCACTCCCAGAGCTCTGATTCCAGTCCTAGGGGCTGTTATTAGGGAAGGGCATAAACCAAACCATGAAGCAAAATTCATCCTGAATTTTGCCCTGTTCGTGGTTCGCAAACTGAAGTTCAAGATGGATCTACCATCATGAACTTCCATGAACTTTTAAAGCAGTTCATGGCAGTTTGTGGGTAGACCAGAAAGCACAGGTTTAAAGGGACTCTGATTCCCTTTAAGCCCTTGCATTCTGTTCCCCACAAAAGCTGCAAAAACAGTTGCACAGCGAGGAGGGCCTCCCTGCTGCTCAGCTGTTTTTTGGGCTTTCTGCACTGAGCTCCACACAGTCTCCAAGGATAAGTTACAATATCTCTCCCTGTCTTTGGGAATCTCATTTCCATGTGCTTTATTCATCTGAAATAGACCCAAGTACATCCTTAGAGATCCAACTACAAAACCTTCTGGCATGGCCACCATTAACAATTAATGAGGTAAAAAAGATTAATAAATCAATTGAAATCTGGCAAGTCTCCTGGAAATGATATGATATCCCCAGAGATGATAAAATCAAATATTGACTGATGGGCCCCAATGTTTGCTGCACTCTTTATTCATATCAACTTCTTGGCCTGTATCCCCACAGACTTAGGCCTTGCAATTATTGTTCCAATATATAAGAAAAGAGAAAAGTCGAATCCTGCCAAGTATTGACCAACCAGTCTCCTTAGTGTCATTAGTAAATTGTATTCAAGACACCTATATTGGAAACTCCTTAATTGGTTAGACGGAGAAAAGGTATTGATGGACCAAGCAGGTAGGTTTCAGAGCTGGTCGTTCCTTTATAGACTGGTGCCTGATCTTGCACCATCTTGCAGAAAAGTATAACTCTAATACTAATGGTGCACTTCATGCGGCCTCTGTGGATTCCAAAGCAGCGTTTGACAGGAATAGGCTTTGGGAAAAGCTTAAGAACTCTTCAATAGACCAAAGACTTTACATACTTATCGGCTCACTGCATGAAGGAAATTTCCTAAAAGTAAGATGCAGCCAACTCTCCAATAAGATCCCACATGGCAAAGGAGTTAAACACAGTTGCATCCTGCCCCCTCTAACTATTACATCAACTCCTTGGTGCAACATCTAAGAAACCCCAGCTTCCATTCTCCAAAGCTTGCCAATAAAACGATCCCTGCCTTACTATATGCAGATGATACTGTTAAGTGTAGTGGTTAGGAGTGCAGACTCTAATCTGGGAGAACCGGGGTTGATTCCCCACTCCTCCATATGAAGCTGCTGGTGTGACCTTGGGTCAGTTACAAGTTGTTTCAGAGCTGTTCTCTCACAAGCAGTTCCCGAAAGAGCTCTCTCAGCCCCACCTACCTCACAGGGTGTCTGTTGTGGGGAGGAGAAGGGAAAGGAGATTTTAAGACATTCTAAGACTCCTTCGGGTAATGAAGGGTGGGGTATAAATTCAATCTCTTCTTCTTATCTTAACCCATTCACAAATGGGCCTTAGGAGAGCACTCTGTGCCTTCACTGCGTACTGTAAAGAGGAGCAGCTTGTGGTAAAAAAGTCCTCATTTTTGCCAAAAATCTTCGAACCACAGATGACAAATAGAGGACCACAACATCAAACAAAAATCTTTTAATATCTTGGCATAGTCTTCTAGTTATCTGAACATTAGAGAGCTCAGGCACTGCACTCTACAGAGACTGTCCACAGAGCATCCTCCACCATTATTAGATTGTACTTCACAAAAGGGACCTCCTTTATCCCTGCAGCAATCAAGGTTTTCCAAGGAAAGGTTGTCACCCAGCTTTTGTATGGTTCCCAGCCTGGACCACCGACACTTGATGGGGTCCATCTTTCTACAGTCAACTTGGTCAGGAATTTGGGAGTATGGATCAATTCTTTGCTCTGCATGGACAAAAGTGTCCTTAGTGACAAAGACTGCATTTTACCATCTATGCTGGGCCCACCAGCTGGCTCCCTATCTGACTTGGAAGGACTTTGCCATGGTAATTCACTAAACAGTCACCTCAAGACTGGACTGTTGTAATATGCTCTGTGCATGGCTACCTTTGAAGACACTTTGGAAGCAACAGATTGCTGACAGGAGTGTCCTGGTCAGTGCATATAACACATATCTTACAGCAGCTACACTGCTCCCAATTAGTTTCCATTGCCAATTAAAAGTATTGGTATTTACCTTTAAAGCCCTAAACAGCCTGGGGCCCTCATACCTTTGGGACCACCTCCCGTGGCATGATCCTCCCTGTCTTCTCCAATCTTCATCTCAGAATGAATTGAATGTCCCCGGTCCATGAACTGCCTGCGTTGTATCGACAAGGGTGAGGGCCTTTTCAGTAGTGGCCCCTATCCTGTGGAATCAGCTGCCCAAAGAGGTGTGTGCCTTCTGGGACCTGCCTAGGTTCTGCAGGGCATGGAAAACTGCTCTTTCTCAGGTGGCCTTGGGATGATTGTGATCCACTTGGCAGCTGGTCTACTTCAGCTGTGTCTTTGCCATCCATGCACCCTACCCTGCTTGATAGTGGATAGATTTTATTGGGGAAAGATTTTTAACATTTTTATATTTTAAAGATTGTTTATTGTACCTTTGAATTGTTTTTATTAGTGTATTTTAAATGCTGTTAGCGGCCCTGAGTCTCATTTGGGGAAGAGGGAGCAGGAGATAGATAGATAGATAGATAGATAGATAGATAGATAGATAGATAGATAGATGAAAATTGCCAACTGGAAGTGGTACAATCTAAGCTCCTACAAATGATCTTTGGAGTCCTACGTTGTATTGTGAATGTCCTTCTCTGACTAGAGGCTGGGCTGATTTCCTGAGAGGCACTATGTGGCTACTTGCATCCACCTACTGGCTAAGACTCAGTGGGTCTAGTACCCTTGATCTTTGCTGACAGCCACTGCTCAATCTGGCTAAGAGCAGCTGAGGGGAAACTCCAGGAGCACAGCATTACCCCACAGGTTTTACTGCATCTTGGATATCAAAAGCAAAAAACTCCAATTAAACAGTGATTCTGGGATCATGCCCTATGATCAGACAGGGCACAGAAACAGAAATATCCAGTTATTCTGCAGGCTGCCAAATATTTTCAACCAGCAGATTATTTTAGACTAGCAGTAAAGCCCGTTGTGGAAATAAATACAACGAGATCTAGAAAGAGGCTCTGGGGGAGTGCTCTGGCTTTGGGCAAACAGTGTCATTTTGCTGTGGTGACCTCAGCAGGGTATAATGGCAGAGTCCACTGTTTTCTCCAGAGGAACTGATCTCTGCTCCCTGAAGAGCAGTTGTAATTTTGAGTGATCTGTAGCCCTCACCTGGAAATTGGCAACAATTGTTACCCAGGACGAAATGGCTGGTTTGGAGAGTGGCGTCTATGGCATTCTACCTGTCTGAGGTCCCACCCCTCCGCAAACCCCACCCTCTCCAGGCTCCACCCCTCAAATCCCCAGGAATCCATCCCTCAAATCTCCAGGAATTTCCCATCGGGAGTTGGCAACCCTATCAGGATTGGCCCCAATATGTTTTCTCCCAAAGGCCAAAGTAGGTGACTGGACCAAACTAAGTTGCCTACCATCAGGCACTGAGGGGAAAGTAGGGTTGCCTGCTCTAAGGAGGGCAATACCTGGAGTTTTGGGGGGTGGATTCTGTAGAGGGCAGCATTGGGGGGGCGGAAGGACTCAGCAGGTATAATGTCATAGGGTCTACCCTCCATAGCATCCATTTTCTTCAGGGGAACTGATCTCTGTCATCTGGAGATCAATTGTAGCAGTGGGAGATCTCCAGGTCCCACCTGGAGATTGGCAACCCTAGGGGAAAGTCTGCTGCACAGCAGGGGGTTGAAGAGAATGGTGTGATGGGTGCTGGGCCAAGATTGGCAACAATAGTTCCCCAGGAGCAAATAGCTGGGTTGGAGGGTGGAGTCTATGGCACTGTAACCTGTCTGAGGTCCCCCTCTCCGGCCTCCACTCCTCAAATCTCCAGGAATTTCCATACCTAAAGCTGGCAACTTTATTTCCTCCCCTCTCAGTAGCCTCTTATTTTGCCTTAAATTGGTTTTGATGTCAGCAGAGTGAGAAAATGCCAGAGGCTCTGGGTGGGTGCCCCATCGTAAATGCACCAAACAATTCCTAAAGATTTGCCAAAACACTACTCTGTCAATAAATTGCAGCACTTTGAAGTAGCACCAGAGCTTTAAGAGCTCTCCAGCTGTCACCTGGAGACTGGCAACAGCTTGTTTGGAGGGTGGGGAGTATGGCATTGTATCTGTCTGAGGTCCCCCTCTTCCTCCTCCTCCTCCTCAGACCCCACCCTCAGCAGGCTTCATCCCTAAAATATCCTGGAATTTTCCAACCTGGAGTTGGCAACCCTAAGTCCCCCCCCAGCCTCTGCCTAGAGAAAGGGCAGTCTTTCCCTGCAGTGGGAACCAAAGCAGCTGTCATCATTCTCCTCTCCCCCTATGAGGTATGTTAAGGTTGAAAGTGTGTGAATGGTCCATAATCCCCCAGGCAGCTTTTAAAACATGATCCTGGGACCTACACACCACCAGACATTCCAACTGCCTTGCGGGGGGGGGGAGTAGGGGGGGGTATGAGGTGTGGAATGGAGTGAAGTCCAGCTTCCATATGCAAAAGACCTTGAAGGTTCCATATGCAACTGACATTCCAACTGCCTTGCGGGGAGGGGGGTGAGTTTGAGGTGTGGAATGCAGTGAAGTCCAATCAGCTTCCATATGCAAAAGACCTTGAAACGCTGGGCGGGACTGCACAAAGCAGCCAGTCAACCCAGCCAGCGTCTTCTGACTGACAGTTCAAGCGTCCATACACTAAAGGAGTGCATTTTAGAACTTTGGCACCCACTATTCAATTATATATAAGGAGAGATCCCTTGAGATCTCCAAATACTGGAGAATTTTTACCTTGGCACGCTTTAATGTTCTACCTTCACCCCTTCTGGAAGGCAGATACCATTGTGTCCTGCTGTCTTAATGACTTTGCTCATGTCATACAGGGAAAGCAGACATTTTTTAACCTGTTCTGCTGTACTGCCCATTATATAATGACATAAGAACATAAGAAGAGCCCTGTTAGATGAGACCAGTGGTCTATCTAGTCCAGCATCGTGTCTCACACAGTGGCCAACCAGTTCCTCTGCATGGCCAACAACACGGCATAGAGGCTGAGGCCTTCCTCTGATGTTGCCTCCTGGTTCTGAATGTGGAGGTTCCCCTCAGTCACCATTGATAGACATATCCTCCATGAATCTATCTAATCCCCTTTTAAAGTTGTTTATTCCTCTGGCCATCATAACATCCTCTCACAGTGAATTTAATCACTCTCTGTGTAAAGTAGGATTTCCTTTTGTCTGTCCTGAACCTACGGCCCATCAGTTCCATTGGATGCCTTCAAGTTCTAGTATTTTGGGAGAGGGAGAAAAATTTATCTTTGACTCAACCCCATGCATAATTTTATAAACCACTATAATGTCCCTCCCTTCGTCATCTCTTTTCTAAATTGAAAAGTCTCAGACTCTTCAGCCTTTCTTCATATGGAAGGTGCTCCAATCTCCTAATCATCTTGGTTGCCTGCACAAGAAACTGCACAAGAAAGCCCAAAGCAGCTGAGCAGCGGAGAGCAGCCTACTCCCCCGTGGCTCACCTGCTTTTCAGGCTTTCTGTGACGTCCTTTCAACTGGGTTTGTGGGGCCATGTACCAATTTGGCTCATGAGCAGACCTCTCAGTTCAGTTCATGTAATGTATTGAGCCTAGACCATACTTCGGCTGATGCTTAATTCAGACAGAGCTTGAGGATCCATAACAATAGCTGACTAGGATCCTAGAATGGACCAGTAGGGAGACAGGGATCCTAAAATAGACCACTAGGGAGACAGGGATCCTAGAGTAAACCAATGGAATAACAATTGGGAGTGGGTATGTGTTTGGGGTGTAACCTTTTGCATGCATAAATACCTGGCTTCGGTCAGGGATTCTCAGTCTTCTTTCTACTTGCTGAAATCACTAATAAACTATGAGCTGATCACTATACGTGTCTCAAACCCATTATATTATAGTACAGTTCATAGTTCAGCCAAGAACTATGAACCAACACAAAACACATTTTTTCGGTTTGTGCCCATCCTTAGCTGTTATTCCAGTTGGGCTGTAATTCCAGTACCAGAATAATCTTTCAGGGCCCAGAGAGCTAAGAAGAAGAAGAAGAAGAGCATTTATACCCTGTCCTTCACTACCTGAAGGAGTCAGAGCGGTTTACAATCTATTTTCCCTTCCCCTCCCCACAACAGTCATGCCGGGAGGTAGGTGGGGCTGAGAGAGCTCTTTTGAGAACTGCCCTTGAGAGTACAGCTCTGAAAGAACTTATGACTGACCCAAGGTCACACCAGCAGCTGCATGTAGAATCAAACCCAGTTCTCCCAGATTTGAGTCTGTGCTCTTAACCACTACACCAAACTGGCTCTACTCTGGGGGCTGTCACTCCAAGCCTGGGGCAGGTCTCTTTAAACCCATTCCACATTTTTTGCAACTTTTATTTGCTGTAATGTATTTCAGTGGAGTCTATACAAGTCAATTGGTATTCCTAGCTCCTATTATATTCAGTGGATCTTCAGCCATCTCCCACTCTTCCCAATGGGCATTCTTGTTATTTGTTTTGGTGTATCCCAGCCACAGAAGAACAAAGAGCTCTGCCACACAGTGGTTTCCATGTATAACCTGGTATTTCATTATCTACACATGCCAGGGCTCTTTTTGTAGCAGGAACTCATTTGCATATTAGGTGACACACCCCTAATGTAGCCAATCCTTCAAGAGCTTACAGTAGCCCCTGTAAGAAGAGCAAAGGCAGCTACTTGTGTAGCCATTGGCATCTGCGTTGGAGCCGAATTTTTGGAGCTGGAAGGTCATGGTTTAAGATTTGGGTGGCATACCTACTTGTGGTATGATAAAGATTAATGTTGATTTTAAAAATCATTTTGTTAGATGTGCCATTTTGAGAACATGGAATAAATATAAGCCTAGGCTTTGTTGGAATACATCTTTGTGGCTATTAACTCAGGAAGCATTTTTTAGACAAGAAATGGTAACCCAAAACATGTGGTTAATGGTTCTTTTATGTGCAATTACTAGAAAGGTTTAAAATAGATAAGAGATCTTGTGGTTTTGAACAAGCTATGACAGGATTTGAAATAAAATTTGAAATAGAATTATGCAAGAATTTTGCCAGAATGATGAACATGTTATTGCAGAAATGTATAAATTGTTGTTGAAATTTGAGACAGAGGAAGAACAAATAGATCGTCTAGTAAAATGGGCTAAAAGTTTTGGATATAACAGTTGGAACAATAGCAAAATATGTGGTCAAAAGGTCTTAAATTTACATTAAGTACTAATTGAAAGGATAATTTTTATAAAACGATGTACCAATGGTATATGTCTCCAGAAAAGTTAACTAAAAAGTATAAAAATGTTTCAAAGAAGTGTTGGAAATGTGAACAACAAGAATGGACATTTTATCACTTATGGTGGACAGGTACCAAAGCTAGAAAATTTTGGATACAAATACATTCTATTATCTAGAAAAATTTAAAGATTAACATGCAATTGAAACCAGAGGCTTTTTTGTTGGGATTAGTGGACGGTCAATTAAAAAGAACACAGGGAACATTGTTTTTGTATATGACAACAGCGGCAAGACTATTATATGCTCAGAAATGGAAATCCTTAGTGATCTCTACAGTAGAAGAATGGATGGTGAAGATGATGGACCTTGTAGAAATGGCTAAATTGACTTCTTTGATCAGAGAAAAGACATAAACTACATTTACAGCTAACTGGAAACCCCTGGTGGATTTTTTGCACGAAATGGAAAAAAATTAACTGTTGATCTATGGGTTTAAAGATTAAGACAAGAAAAAATTATAGACAAAAGAAAGGGTTTTTAAAATTTATGTATATTTAGAGTGAATGAATAGAGAATTAAGTTGTACTAGCCATAGATGAAAGTTGGAATATATTCCCTTCTTTTTTCCCCTTTTCTCTCCCCCCCCCCATTTCTTTTCTCTCTCTCTTCTCTTTGTTTTTTTTCCTGGCTTTTTTCCTGAATTCTTTTTGTGTGTATATTGTTTTTATGAGTTCTGCTTAAAATGTAATAAAACTTGTCACTGCAAGAAAAGAGAGAGAGAGAGAGAAATGTGGAGGGGTGTGTGTGTGTGGGACCACCCAGGTCCACAGCATTCAGCTTACTGAATTCTGTTTAGCTTGCTTTTTTAATTGGTAAATCAGGTTGGCCTTCTACTTAAGCTCTATGTAGAAAGGTAATTGAACTGGTAAAGAAGAAACTGAATAGAAAAAATCTTGGTCATTTTTCTGCCACTAGTCCTGCTAAACCACAGGTTAATACTGACTAGATCTTGCACATTCTATAGTTTAGTTTAACGGGCAAAATGACACTGAAAATAAGCAAATAGTTTCAAACATCTGGAACTGATATTCCAGCAGTTGATAATCTCTGTGCAGTAAAATTACCCTTACCTCTTTGCAGGATAAACCAAGCAGACAACCTACTTCAGGGTATGAAAGTCCATGTTCAGATATCAGTACTATACAGGATGCAGTAGCTCATCTTCTAACAAAGGCAGTTCACCCCAAGTACTTTTAGTCCTCCAGGGTCTTTATGCTTCTTGTTGCTCTCAAGGCACAATTCAAAGCGCTGCTTATGACCTACAAAGTCATAAATTAATTTAATCCTACATTATGAGGCAAGTTCCTATCCCTCTGCTTCTCATTAGTACTGCCCACTTTTGGATAATAGTACTCACATTTTGGAAAGTTTTGTAATGTTCAGATTATATGTTTATTTTATTGTTTCTGTCAAATACTGGGTTCCATGGATGGTCTAATACCAAGCCTAGTGATCAGCTCTCCTTTATTAATGATTCAGCAAGAACAAAAAGTGAAAAGCCAGGGCAACTGCCCTGTTTAAATAGCATGCGACTCCACCCACTTCCCCAAACACCTACCAATGATATGCCATTGTCAGTACCATTAATTCCTCATTGGCCACCTCCAGAATCCTGGTGGGCTATTGTTCTAGAGCTCCAAGCTCAGCCGGTTTCTGGTAGAAACAGTCCTGGAATGTTTCAGTCCCGATACATAACAGTTTCCAAATATTGGACTGAAACAAATAGAAACTGCGTGTGATAAACCACACAAAAAAGGTCAGATTTAAAATGCTAGCAATAAAATCCACACTCTATGTAATAATGATGATGAATAAAACATAAATCAAATAAAATACAAACATGATTTGCTTTCTAATTTTCTGGAAAAGGTATTTTTAAAAAAATTAAACAAATCTACCATTTTGTAGACTTACAGTAGTGGTAGTGTTCATGTACACATATGATATTTCCAGTAGAAGGAATATATTTTCATTGTTCTCTGTTGGAGTTTTGTAGACTGACAAATGTGAATTAATTCAACAAACAAATTGCAATTAGATGATCTGCATAGTGTGTTTCTCCTACTCATAATCAACTCCCCTTCAGTACTTTAGAGAGAAGGGCAGAGAATGTGGATTTGTGACAGGCTTGATCATAAATACTTTTTGGTTTTTATAAATTAAGATTTGGCCATATAGTCAGGAGGTTTCTGTGTGCTTCCACCTGTGTAAATCTTACATAGATTACAGGTTTGGAACTGTCTCCTTTAATGGTCAGATGCTGGATTAGTTAAGCCCCCCTCCATCTTGAAAAGACTGCTTACCAATTGGCATCTCGTCTTTCAGAGTAGTACGGTGATTAGAATGTTGGACTAGGATCTGGGAGAGCCAGGTTCAAATCTTCACTATGCCATGTGCGCTCGTTGGGTGACCTTGGGCTTGTGACTCTCTTTCACCCTGACCTACATCATAGGACTATGGTGGGGATAAAATGGGAGAGGGGAGAATGTTGTAAGCCACTTTGTGTCCCCACTAGAGAGAAAGCTGGGTATAAATAGCTCAAATACTTTATTCAAAAACTGTATTTGAATGTTTATTTTACAGAATATAGTCTCTCTCTCTCTCTCTCTCTCTCACACACACACTCACTCACACACACACTCACTCACACACACACACACACACACACACACACACACACACACTAATTCTCACTTTCCCCAAACAGGCTTTCATACCTAACTCGAATTTACTCCATCAACAGCAAACTTCTAATGCTGATAAATACAATACTAATTGATTACTGGAAGCTGTATCTTTTTATCAGCAGTTGCATAGGAATGTCTTTATAGCCAATATCAAAATGTTTGAAAGAGCATAACTAAGATCACTCAGGGACAGTCTTCTACATAAATAAAGGATCATGTCAGAAGTATTAGTTTAGACAGAACAGTTAATGATTACTGAAAATATATGAAAAAAAACCTTGAATAAGGCTCAGAAACTGACTGGTATCCGGTGTAGATGTTTCACCATGAGTAAGGTCTGGTTTTGCCAGCTCATACCTTAGCAACTGGGCAATGACATTCTGTACCTAGACAGACTGTTTGCATGGTGGGTTATAGCAGTCCATTCTGAACACACGCATGATATGAGCATATTCTCTTTGTTCATTTTTGATGGCATCTGGTAAACCAGTCAAAATATTGACAAGTTTGAATGGACTTTAGAATTATCTTCCATTTTTCTCAGATTTCAAAATCTAGCAAGGGGTGATCTCAGGACAGTAACTTACACAAAGTCAAATGTCAATCTGCGGCACATGGACTATGGCCTTGAGGACTTATGCCAGTCACTGGTGTTGCAATTTGCTTAGCAACTGGCAAAATGCATAATGTTCAACTACATTCAAACCAGCAAAGAATGACATGGAGTTCCCACTATAACAAAAAGAGATAGTTATGTCTACGTATGTAAAGTGGCAGAGAGCAGCACTGTCAGGATGTAAGAAACTGAACAGTATCCATATGTTTATATGTATGCAAGCATGTATTTAGTTGTGCCACTTTTTCATAGACCTCCTCAAGGGTGGTTCACAAGTGAAAACACTACCATAAAAACCAGAATTTACTTTATCAACATAAAAAACAAACCATTAAAAACAATACCATGGCCATAAAAACAAAGGTATTAAACTGGAAACAGAACTTAAAACAGTAAAAAAGATTAAAACCCCGTTAGTCAAAAGCTTTGGTACAAAGAAATGCTGGCTTAATGTTGTGGAGAAGAGTGTTATTCTATACTGGAGTTCTGCCATACTCTGATTTGGAATCTCCCTCCTAAAGAAGAACACAATCCCTGCAAAGCAATGTCCCCAATCCCCAGTTTTATCAGCTGAAATATACTGGGTTCAGATGTGTTCAGCTCATAGTTTATTAGTGATTTCAACTAAACTCTAAGACAACTCTAGCAGGACTGGAGATTTGCTTAAATGCGTGCAAAACACCACACCCAACACACAGGCTATTTACAAGATAACTACCGTTCAATAGGTCCCTTTCAGGATCCTAGTAGTCTATTGTTTAGGTGTTCAAGCTAGGTCAGTTCTCTGGTGCACTTTGAGCTTAATACATAACACAGCCATTGTAGAAAGATGAAGGGACAGCCCCATACCCAGAAAATTTTTGTTGGTGGTGCACCAAAATGCCACCTGGGAAGGGTGGGCTTTGGGGAGTGGAGGGCTGCTGGAGACCAGCCAGGCTCCTCTGCAGAGCATGGGTGGGCATGTGTCATTCCAGGCACTGGTCTCTTCACTGCCTCCAGAGCAGGTTGGTTGGGTTGGGCTTGGCACTGGCCTTTCACCCCCAACCTTTGGAGCCCAGCGCTTGCAGGGTCAGCAGCAGGTAATCCTCTCTCCAAGCCTTTTCCCCTGCATCAGCAGCAGCCTGGATGGTTGCCTTGCCTTGCTGGCATCCTGCACTGGCCAGCCGTCCCCTTCTTAGCCTCCTTTTCCTCGCTGTGTCACCTCTTCTAATTGAAGAAGAACGTAGAGTCACCTGACTAAAGTGAGCTGGATTTCAGAAGCAGCAAGCAGCTGGCCAACCAGCCGACTGAGCAAGCCCCTCTCTCTCTCTCTCGCCCCTCCCTGATCCAACCCTTCCCTCCCTCCCTGCCCTCTTGGTTACCCTGCTGACCAAGGGTGCCTGGCTGAGTGAGTGGTGCCAGCATCATGTGACAGTGCTGCTGAGTACCAGGAGCCCTTGCCAGACTGTGTTGGGGGGGGGGGAAGCAAAGAAGGAGAAGGCGAGCACTGCTCTTTGGAGAGGGTGCCAGGCATACGGGCCTGCGCAGGGACCAATGGTTTCAAAAGGTGCTGAGAAATCTAGGAATACCAGCATGCTCAGTCTCTGGCAATCATCCTTAAAAGCCCACCTGTCCTCCAGGACTCTGAAAGAATTCTTTTGATTTAGGGCTAATGCAAATCCAAGTGACTGCTGGCCATGGGCCGGGGTGAGCCAGCCTCAGTTTAAGAAGAGTGAAGAAACTTTTTTACTTTTGGACAGGGATTTTGTGGTTCTGGAAAAGAGTGCCAGCTTAGCTAGGCTTTTATTTGGCTTTTTAGTTAGGGTTTGTGGGTTGGCAGAAAACTTATTTTGGTGGTACAAATAAGCATCCTGTTAAGGCCCCATCATTCCTAACTGGTGTGTGTAGGTTCTGTGGTAAGGTACTCTGTGAGAGAAAAGAGCAGCCTTGAACCTGCTGAGGCACCCTGTCCAGAGAAAAGGGAATCAAATCTCCCCTCAGGAGTTTATTTGAGAGCCAGCTTTGCTTTATATATTTAAATTATCCACACATCATGTTTACCTTAGTACTTTATTTTCTGTTAAATAAACCTTTGTTGTTTATCTCCATCTGTGTCTTGTCTGTCAAGTCACAAATCTGAGAAAATGTGATCTCTACTGATTTCAAGAGTAAGTATAGCCTTCATCTAGCAGGCTCCAAATAAGAGACCTTTAGGGAACACATGGTTTATATGCTATGAGAGCCAGCATGGTGTAGTGGTTAGGAGTGACATATTCTAATCTGGAGAACTGGGTTTGATTCCGCACTCCTCCACATGAAGCCACCTGGGTGACCTTGAGTCAGTCACAGCTCTTTCAGAGCTCTCTCAGCCCCCCAGAGCTCTCTCAGCCCCCCAAGTCTAGCTTGCCACCTAGTGGTGCATAACACTAAAAGAGCTAGAACTTCAGGCTGCCAGACAATCTTAGGAACTCCTGGCTATACAACACACAATGCCATGTGATAATTATTAATTATTATATGCTACCAATCTTTAATTCAAAGCTTGTGTTCCCCTTTTTGATTGTGGGCAGTTGGGGTTTAAACAAACTATACGTGAGGTCGGAGGGGGTGACTGGATATTTATCAGTCCAGAAGTCAGTTGCCTCAGAGTCTCTCCCCCCCACCTCTCTCACCCCATAGTTGCCACACTGCCTTAGGATGGGACTCCCTGAAAAACAAAAGCATGTCCTTCTGAAATCATTGGGCAAGTGTTTACAAATGCCATTGAAAATTATTGTTAAAGTGCATTGAAAGTGCACTGAAAGTGCATGATCATTGGAAATGATTGGTAAATTGCATTGAAAGTGCATTATTTAATGTGTGTAAAAGCAGCTGTTGTTGAATGGAAAAGAAGACTGCAGGTGCTCCAAGAATCTGAGTGGTATAGTTCTATAAAACAACATGAAGCTGCTCCAGCACCTCTTTGCTTCAGCAGCGTGCCTCTGCTGAAGTCTTTGAAGTCGTTTCTGCTGCCACCACCCCAGGCCCACCCATCCACCTCAGATTACAAAGATGAGTACCACCACTACCTGCCAGAGCTCCTCTTACTGCCTCATGTTTGGGGGCAGCAGCTGGCCCAGCACCTTGGGCAGTACCTGCTACATCACCTCTTCCAGCCACTACTCGTTTGGCAGTGCCATCAGGCCCAGCAGCATCCGCCTGGTCTCCTTCACACTTGGCAGCATCTATGTGACCAGGTTGTCTTCTGTGCAGTTGTGCAGCAGATTCCCACAGCAGGTGTGCCTTGTTTCTGACACCAGTGTGGACTTCTCCGTGGCCAACACCATCAACACAGAGTTCAAGGCCAACTGTGCAGTTGCGCAGTTGTCTTCCATGAGCTTCAGGTCCAGATCCAGGAACAACATATCCAGGTTGATGTGGATGTTGCTAAACCCGATCTGACTGCTGCCCTGTATGATGTGCATCAGCAGTATGAAAGTGTTGCTGCTAAGAATCTTCAGGAAGCTGAAGAGTGGTACAAATCCAGATTTGCAGATCTCTCTGAAGCATCTAGCAGGAATAATGATGCCTGCACCAGGCCAAACAAGAAGCAAATGAATACCACAGGCAAATTCAGTTTCTCACCTGTGAAGTGGATGCACTTAAAGGAACTATTAGCCACAAGGTATAGATAGGGGCTCTGGGGCAAGTGATGCTCTGTCATCTTGGTGCTGGGGGGGTGGTCAACAGTGGGAGGGCTTCTAATGTCCTGGCCCCACTGGTGGACCTCCTGATGGCACCTGGTATTTCTGGCCACTGTGTGACACAGAGTGTTGGACTGGATGGGCCTTTGGCCTGATCCAACATTGGCGTCTCTTACGTTCTTATGTTCTTATGAACTAATGAATCCCTGGAATGCCAGAAATGTGAGATGGAAGAGAACTTCTCTGTGAAGCTGCTAATTATCAAAACAATATTGCCCTTCTCCAGGAAGAGATTCAAAACAGGAAGGAAGAAATGACTCGCCACCTTCGTAAGTACCAAGAACTGCTGAATGTAAAGATGGCTCTAGAAACTGAGATTGCCACCTACAGGAAACTGCTGGAGGGAGAGTAGAGTACAATTAGTATGCCTCTTCCTACTTTGTTTCCCTGAACCTGAGGGAAACAAACCTTGAGTCTGTCCCAATTATGGACATCCATTCAAAGACAACACTCCTCTCATCAAGACTGTTGAAACGAGAGGTGGACAGGTTTTTAATGAAAGTTCCCACCATGATGATCTGGAGTAAAGGAAAAACAGCACATCACTCTAGTGCAGAAATGAAGCCTTACCAGCAAGACTTAAAAGACAAACAGCTTTCAAGTGCTTTTCTGCAGTGCACGGCCCTCCCAGAGGCGGTGGCTCGTTCTGTCCCCTTCCCATCGGCCGGATGCTCTCAGTGGAGGGGCAGATACTCGTGTGATCGGCACCTCTACCGTAACCACGGGACCTCGCCGGAACGTCTGATCCTGCAGCAGCGCGGTATTTTGCCCCGGGGGCAAAGAGCCACGCTTCCCCCCCGCATTTTCCTGGCCGTGTGGCCGGGGCCATTGTTGATTTGGAAACAATAATTAAATTAGCCTCACATACAGTACTCCAACCCAATGGAATGGAGTTGCCTCAGTAGTCTCGTCTTTTCTGATTGATATTTGAATTCCATTGCTAAAATGGGGCAATAGATACCTGGTGCCATTCTCTTTATATTGGGGGGGGGGGGATTCTTAAAACTGATGAAAGTGAAGATTGCATCATTACTGGACAGCTGACCATTCTTTGGCCCTTCAAGAGCAATCATGAGTTAAAAAAAATTAAGGTCTTGCATAAGGACTTTTATTTGTAGTTTTCTGTCTGTGTTTGTTCTGAGCTGGTGTTGCCAAGCAAACTTTGGAAAGGATTTTCCTTCTTGTTTGACTGTGCCTTGTCATGGACGTCTATGGTCACAGTTACTCTGCAAAATAACACTTCTCTTCTGCCCTTTGAGCGACATGGTTCAAAAGCTAGCTTCTTTATGACTTCTGCACTTAATGTCCTTCTGTTTTCAGATTGTTTTACTAGCATTCTCCCCCCTCCCCCAGTATCTAGTTGAATTCATATGGTTATTTTTCAAGTTATGCAGCCAGGACACTTCATTATAAATCATTGTAGATGCTGGAAAAGACTGAAGGTCAAAGAAGAAGGGGACGCCAAAGGATGAGATGGTTGGACAGTGTTATCAATTCAACAAATGTGAAATTAAGTAAACTCCAGAGGACGGCGGAAGACAGGAGGACCTGGTGTGATTTGGTCCATGGGGTCGCAAAGAGTTGGACTTGACTGTGCAACTGAACAACAACAACAACAACAAAAGTTTAAGTCTTACATTGGATCATAGTGGTTTCTGATATCCAGGAAAAGAGAGGTCCACTGTATCACAACCAATTCACAAACAGAGCTCAAGGTTTTTATTTAGAGGTAGCTGCTATGAGAACATTACTTGAGGTTGTGAGTTCAAGTGAACTGGCAGTAATAGTGCTGATGACTAGAAGTTTGCAGAACAGGTCCTTTTTCCTTTAGGTGTGATAGATTATAGTGTATTTCAGCAGACTGTACTCTTGAGGAAGTTTCCCCCCCAAATGGATTAGATTGTATTGGAAGCCTGTTGAGCACTTGTGCACCATCTGCATTGCACTCGCAAGCATGTATAGCAGGGGTAGAGGTTGAAGATGGAGTGCTTTCTGTTGTGAGAAAAATAAAATAGTTGGTTCAGAAAATTTAAACCCCATTTATACAGTTAAAATTTTATAAAGAAATCATAGTGTTTTTCTCCTCTATTTCTGTAACTTTCCAAACAGCTAGCAGCACATGACTCCCAACATGATTTTGCTAGGCCTTTGTCTCAAGAGATATCTTTCCTCCATCTTACACAGGAACCAAGATCTGCATTACATTGTTCATGAACCTAAAGAATTTGGAAACATTTAGACCTAAAGAGATTGGTATGCACCATCCATTAAGTCAAGGAAGCCAGAATATTTGCAATACAAAAGGCTTGCCCACATGCAGAAACCCACATCTCACCTCCAGCCAGCAAACAGTGCCTGACTGTCTGACCTGAGTCAAGGGAACAAAGAACTTCCAGAAATTGTAACATTCTTGTCTTTGTCATTTAGAGATTCGAATGCTATCTTGCATTGGTTTGCAAAGGAGCATCAGGGTGTCCCATTGCCTCTGGAATGTGTGAACTAATGGCCCATATTAACAGGGCAGTTAGATTAATTGATGCAGTTTATGATTTCTATGGCTCTATCGAAATGTATGGGACCAATATGGTATAAAAGGAGGCCAGAAGCTTCATTTCAGCACTGACTCTCGGAGATCCAGAGAAGGCTTTGCCTTTCGTGATCTCTCTGGGCCAGTCCAGAAGCTTCTGCTGCATGGGGAAATCTTTTTCTATATATATATATAAATTTATTGTTTAAATAACCTTGTGTTGCATTCCAGCTAACTTTCTTTTAACATTCTACCCGCTTTGGTAAGGGGCACTCACCAGACCATTACGAATCTAGAGGTGCAGGTAACACTATACAGGGTTAGTTTAGACAAGTGCTACAGGTGCATTCTTACGACACTTTCCTTCGCACAGCTATCATTTGGTATCATTTTTCCTTCCTGTGCAATATTATTTACATCTTCCCCAAACAATTCTCTAATTTCTGCATCTACAGGAATTGCATTCTACTTTCCATGCAACCTGTGTTTCATACTTTTCATATCTGCATGTGTGTGTGTGTGTGTGTGTGTGTGTGTGTGCGCACCTGGAAGTCATGGCGACCTCTGGTGACTGAGACCGATTCCCCACAAGAAGCTGTGCTGCCCTTGCTCTTCTGTTTCCCCTGCTTGCATTGTTCAACTTCACACCATTCCTTGTGTGGCCGCATTTTGACCCGCAGCTCCCCCTGATTTCCTCAAGAAGATGCCGGGGGGGGGGGTAATTAGGGGGAGCTGTGGGTCAAAATGCGGCCTCTCAGTGAATAGTGTGAAATTGACCACTGCAAGTGGGGGGAAACAAAAGTGCGAGGGTGGCACAGCTGCTTGTGGGGAATTCTGACTGTGTGTGCACCTGGAAGTCATGGTGACCTCAGGTGACTGGCCCCTATTGGGGGCCTGGAGGATATTCAGAGAGATGGCTGAATAAAGCCTGCCCCCACCTTCCAACTGCTGGTATTCCAAGGAGGTTTCCAATAAAAGTCCTTGCCAGAGTCGACCCTGCTTAGCTTCTGAGATCTGATGAGATTGGGCTTGCCTGGGCTATCCAGGTCAGGGCACGTGCAACCTGTGTTTCTATGGGCAAGTTTGTGGTGAATCCTCCCCCAATGTAATTTCCTTTCCCCCCCCCCCTGCAAGTGACATTGCATGCCAGTACATTGCATGCCCCTAATTCCTCCCAGGGGGTTGCCAGCTGTGGCTGACAACCCAGTTTTGATGTCACATTTCTTTTTCTTGTCCCTTTACCCTTCGCATTTTTGAAATGCACCATACAATTCTATGGCATTTAAAATCTCTTCCTTTACATCCCTAGAATATGTCCTTTAGATGAACAGTTCTATGCAGGTC
This sequence comes from Gekko japonicus, assembly GCF_001447785.1. Classification (NCBI taxonomy): domain Eukaryota; kingdom Metazoa; phylum Chordata; class Lepidosauria; order Squamata; family Gekkonidae; genus Gekko; species Gekko japonicus. The sequence goes on from NW_015165234.1 coordinate 4,409,258, forward strand.
AAACCCCACTTTTTGAACACATCTGTTATAGCAATCTCTACTTGAAAGTTCACTTCCAAGCCCAATGCATTTCGTGGAGGGCCATGAGGACTCACTGCCGTAATGGTGTGGGAACTATTACCAGACTTCCCCATAATAGGCAGTCCTTGTGGGCTGACAGCTCATCCTGGTGGGAGGAGAATGCTGTGAACTCCGGGCCCACCTGACTAGTGGGCCACTCCTGCCCCACCCAGTCCAGAACATGGGACAGAATGCTGTCCTGAACGGTATGGCAGGACACATCGATTACCTGAAGGGGCCTGTCCAGCAGGTCCTCAAGGAACAGGATCTGGTGCGCGGGCACTGGGTCCGGGTCACCTAAAGGCAACGGCAAGTGGCTGAGGGTGTCTGCATGGCCCATCACTTTTCCGGGTCGGTGTAACAGCGCATACCGGTAGCCCATGAGGAAGATGGATCAACGGAGCACTTGGGGAGACAGCATTTGTGGCGTCGGGCAATCAGGGGCCAGGAGACCCAAGAGGGGTTTGTGGTCAGTGATGATGGTGAAGGGCCAGCTGTACAGGTAGTCGTAGAACTTCTTGACCCTCGCCACGATTGCCAATGCCTCCTTGTTGATTTGAGCGTAGTTGAGCTCGGCCAAGGAGAGGGTCCTGGAGTAGTAGGCCACTGGGACCTCCTGGCTGTTGGGCAGCTGATGGCCTAGGATAGCACCAACCCCATATGGCGAAGCGTTGCAGGTGAGGACCATGGGAAGCACTTCATCGAAGTGTGCCAGGAACACGTTCGAAGTCAGCAGGTCCTTGACAGTGGCTTGCTTTGGGCCCTAGACCCACTTGGCTTGTTTGTCAAGCAGACAGTACAGGGGCTCCGCGATGGTGGCTTTGTGGGGCAAGAAAGAGTGGTAGAAGTTCAGCAGCCCCAAGAAATCCTGGAGTTTGGCCTTGGACAAGGGTGACAGAGTGTTGACAATGGCATTGATTTTGTCTGGTGTTGGATGAATGCCCTGTGCATCGAACGCAAATCCCAGGAACTCTACCTGTGGCACCCCCAGCAAACACTTCTCCTGCTTCACCTTCAACCCAGCTGTGTGGGTTTTGTAAGATCCCTGGGGCGACACTGACCCCGAATTGCAAGCGCCACACCCAAAAAGTGCCCCAATGTGTGATGATTGTTTGGGCCTCAGCCGTGGCATCGTCGACAGGAAGCTGCTGGTATGCTTGGGCCAGGTCCAATTTGCCAAAAACCTTTGCGCCTGCCAATGTGGCCAAAACATGACTGACCACCAGGATCAGGTATGCGTGGTCCTGGAGGGCTTTGTTGATAGTACACTTGTAGTCCACATAGATGTGGACGTCCCCATTAGGCTTGACCGGTGTTACTATGGGGATCTCCCAATGGGCATGCGGCACCAGTTCCAGGACTCCTTGGACTACCAAGCGCTCCAGTTCCCCATGAATCTTGGCCTTGAGGGCGAACGGGACACTCCTGGCCTTTAAACAGATGGGCCATGCCGCCGGGTCAAGGTCAAGGGCCACGTCTGGACCTGTGTAGTGGCCCAGTGTACTATTGAAAACCGCTGTGACCTCACTGCACACATCCTGAAAATTGGATGGCTACCGGTGGTGCACCGCAGTTATTCCCAGTCCCAAAGGTGCGAACCAGAACAGACCCAGTAAGCTTGTGAGTTGGTGTTAGCAGCGGTGGTCGATGACCGTGAATCCCGTCGAGGTGGGCGATGAACCTGATGGAATTTCATCCTCATCTGATATGTCTGAGGTCGGGGAGGCATATGCCTGGTGTGCCGCATGTGCGCGGTGATCCTTATGTAATTTTTTTGTATGCGGTGGCTTCTCGCAGGGCCTTCTCGAGGGTTAGCTTATCTTGGCTCATGAGCTTGCGGCAGAGCTTATGTTCCCAGAGACCCACAACCAATTGGTACATTAGAGCATCTCCGAGGTCTGGGAATCCGCATTTGGTGGCCAAACAGCGTAGACCGGCCAGAAAATTGGTGACCTCTTCCTCAGGCTTCTGTTGCCGTGCAAAGAAATCTAGGTGCCACGTCATTTTGGTCAGTTGTGATGTGGAGTGGTCAGTGATCGCCTTGATCAACTCATCGTACTTCACCTCTGCCAGGGACTTTGGAGCGAGGAGATCTTGCACCAGCCATAAGGTTGCGATTCCGCAGGAACTGAGCAGCAGTGATTTCTTTTTCTCCTCACTGGTGATGTTATGGAAATGGACGTAGTAGTTGAGCCGCTCCACCTACATTTCCCACAGCTCGGGGTGAATGGCGTCGAATTCCGGAAGATGTCCCGGAGCAGCAGCCATGACTCAGTGGCCTAAGCGAGGCCTGGAGGCCTGAATCTCTTCATTTTTGGGAGTGCTGCGAGGCGCGGTGCTCTGGAGCTCATTGTCGTTGCGCAGTGCGATGCTCGTGTAGGAGTCTGAGTCTGGCTCACTCATCTGTACTGGGTTCAGACGTGTAGCAAGTGATCAGTTCATATTTATTAGTGGAATTCAGCTCAACTAAAGATAAACTAGCCAGGTTCGAACCCTGCTTTTATTCGTACAGCACACAACATCCAACACACACCCCACTCCCATGATTGGCTATTTACAGTGTAAGAGTCCATCATAGGTCAACCTTAGGATCTGGGCAAACCTGTTGGTCCACACTAGGATTCGAGTCGGCTATTGTTCTAAATCTTGAAGGTGCGCGAGACCGCATGGCTTCCTTACAGCTACATGTCCAGACATGTTTGTATCAATACATGACAGTAGTGATGTGCATTTGGATATATCAGGTCTAAATATATATCAAAAAACACTTTACTGGTATTTTTTGGATATATGCAGGTGTCCGGATGATATCCAAGATTTTCCTGGATATCAGGAAGTGGGTCCTGAAAAATCCTGAAAATATTAGCCATGAATATCCAGAGCCAGTTAGAAGGCTACCAGGCCTGTTCCCCCCCCCCTTTCTTCTCCTTTGTGCCTGTGTCTTGGCATGCTATGGTATGGCATGCTATGTTGGTTTTGCTTGGATTCTGTCCTTGTAAAATTGGTTCTGTTGGATTTGCAATGTTATTAATTAGGGGGTGGGACATTGGAAAGTACTCCACACATCACAAGTGCCATAGAAATGGCAAACAATTGTATTTCAGCATGCAAAATCTTCAGTCTGAAACATAACGGGAATGCAAATTTTTGCAATAAAATGTCTCATCCCTTACGGTAGGGAAAATATACTTCCTAATTGATCTTATCAAACACAGATTCATGGTATGTCACAGAATCAGTTTATCCAATTGTCATACTATCAGTGTCTTTTGGTAATGTGACCTAATTTGTCTTCAGTTTTTGGCACAATCACACACAGACACACACAAATAAGATTGTCATCTCTCAGTGTTACAGAGGGCATCCAGAGTTTTCATGAGTTAATATTTATATTATGTTTTGATCTTGCATAAAGTAAACCCTTTTATTTTCCTGGTCAGCACAAATTAGAAAGAAAAAAAAATGCTCTTGGAAACATAATGCTATCACACATACAGTGTGCAGTACACAATATGCTGCACTGGCGCTCCAGCTGTCCCTATCTCAAAATATTGCTTTTGTGATTACTTGCCACATTTGAATCCCTCATTCACAACACAATAGAAGATTGCCTGAAGCCGGCCAATGCTTTGGAGATGATCCAGTTGGTGAGATGGTTGTTTGCAAACATCTAACTGGCAAACAGAACAGAGGCAGAAGGCCGGAGGCACTCGGGCAAGGACAGTGGAATTTTCCATCCATCAAGATGGGTTTCAAAATCTTGCAGACATATTCAGTTAGTCAGTCAGTCAATCAATCAATCAATCATAAGCTTTATTGCATTAGCTCACAGCCTTAGCAACCAACAGCATCAGAGTTATAATGCAACAATCACAATAACAATAAAAACTCGAATATGCATTACAATTTTATAAACAATCTTTAAGATCACCACAAAAAAATGAGTTAAAACCAACATCAATTCAAACAATTCAGTCAGATAACTGACAAGATACATAGATTTATCCATCAGCCACATTAACAGTGGATGGTTTGGTAAGGCCTTTGCCATTTGCATCATCATCCATTTACTTTTGGCAGACATATTGACAGACTGCAAATGCAGAATGTGGTGTCGGGTAATGTTTGCTTATTGGCTGGGGGAAACCTTTTAATATGGCAGACAGCGGGGCTTTTGGAAATGACGACATTGCCATGCCTTTAAAGATGATAGAAGCAATGGCAGGCTGGTTTAACCTTAGTTGAAGGGAGCCCAAGTTTAGCTCACTTCTGTCATGGCTCATCAAGTGCTGCTTCTGTACACTTCAAGCACCTCCAAGTGGCTCCATCATAACCCCAGTTAAAAATACTCAAGCTGCCCCATTTATTGCAGTGTTGAAAGCAGATGTGTGCACATTGCTTTGGTGCACACATGGAAGTGTTCTCTCCCTCAAATAAACTCTAAGATTAAGGGAATTATTTGTCCATGCACTTGGGGACTCTTTTCTCTCCAACGGGCACTGCTTACCTCTGCAGAGAAGTTCATTGGATGTGGAAAGGGTATCAGGTCTACTGCTAGTAAAAAGGTAAATGAAAAGCTGACTTCATTAATATTGCAAATAAGCCAATGGGTGAAGTTTCAACCATTCTTGTATTAAAATGGCATCTGCATGTCCAGGCATATTATGAGGAACAAGAACAATAGGCCGATAATTTGCGGGCTCTTCTCTTGTGCCCTTTTTGAATATGGGGACCACTATTGCCATATTCCACTCTGAGGGGATAAGGCCTGAAGAATCAATAAAAGTGAAAAGCGTTGCAAGGAAGGGTGCCCACCAATCGATATTTTCTTTAAAATATTCAAGTACCAGTCCATCAGACCCTGGAGCCTTAGCAGATTTTAATTGAACAATGTAAGATTTAATTTCCTCTTGAGAAACTGGCAGCCAAGGAGACAAATCCTCAAAGTTGGCAGTTGTCACTCGGGTTGAAGGGGAGTCTATATACAATTGCTCAAAAGAAGTAACCCATTTGCAGGGGAGTTTTGGGGGATCAGTCTGGGAGAGAAAATTTTGTTTCTTATCAGTGACCAATCGCCAAAAAAGGGAAGAGTTTTTCTGTGTTTAATTTGGTGTAATTTTTTTCCTTTTGTTGGATTAGGTGTTTGTAATCCTTTTTTTTTGTGACCATAGTTCTTGTTGGGTTAGAAATCTTTGGTCACCATTTGATTTCTTAAACTGACAGTAAAGGGCAGAAAACTCTTTTCTTGCTTTTTGGCAATCTACATTAAACTAGGGTTTGGATTTCTTGTAAAATGTGGTGGATTGGCCTTTAGGTTTGTACAGAATGCAGACAGATCTCGGCAGATGTCCTAAATTTAGAGCCCCGGATTTTGTCAAATATCGCTTGCAACCCATGTCCTATTTATCGCAGCCAGATGTGAGGCTTTCCCCTCTGCGATGCTTGAGGGCAGATTCAAAAGGATCCCTACTGAATATAGGTTTTGTCAATGTGGTTCAGGAGTGGTAGAAACTATTGAGCATGTGATGCTCAGATGTAACTGGTATAACAAGACCCTTGACAAATATATTACTCTTGTCATAACAGATATGGTGGGACAAACAGGTGCTGAGAGCAGTGTAACCAATTGTTAATCGATGGGAACTGGAAAATGACTGAGACTGTGGAAAATTTTTGGGTAGCATGCTACTGCATCCGAAATACATGATCAAATACATAATAATCGGTAAAGGTAAAGGGTCCCTTGCTCGAAAGCCAGTCGAATCCGACTCTAGGGTTACGGTGCTCATCTCCGTTTCAAAGCCGAAGAGCCAGCGCTGTCCGAAGACTTTTCCATGGTCATGTGGCTGGAATGACTAAACACCAAGGCGCACGGAACGCTGTTACCTTCCCACCGAAGTGGAACCTATTTATCTACTTGCAATTTCTTGCTTTCGAACTGCTAGGTTGGCAGGAGCTGGAACTAGAGACAGGAGCTCACTCCATCATGCGGCACCCGGGTCTCGAACTGCTGATCTACTGACCTTCCACAGCCTGCAGTTCAGCGTCTTAACCACTTGAGCCACCACAACTAATAATCGTTGCCTAATAATCTCTGTGTTATGTTTTTCTTTATTTTATTATGTACAACTGTATTTTTATAAAGTTTTATTTTATTGTCTTAAATTCAGTTATATGAATGCTATATTTAAGCATGTGCATTCTATGGCTTGTTGCCGTAATAAATGCTTCAATCATATATATGCATGTAATTTTTAGATACCATTTAAGATATATATTTGCATGTAATTTTTATATACCATTTAAACTCTTGAACTCTGCTGTTGTAAATTAAGCTCTTGGTAAAATTATAAGTATCTCATTTCACTATTAAAAAGTTCAACTAACACTTTCAAAATGAGCATATGTCAAATAAATATAGTGAAAATCTTCTCTTTCTTGTACCTTACTCCTGTAGCCTCTTATTATTCCTTAGCTGGAGCTGATTCACATCTGCAAATTGGCTACTTTGTTCCTCTGAGTGGTCTCTCAGTCTTCCCTGAGCATGGAAGCACCAGGACAAACATCAGTGTGGAGTGGGAGACAGCAGAATGCTATAATAACAGTGGCTTGAGCAAGTGCTTGCCAGTGGCTAATGGCTACAGCCTGGTTCACAGTGATGCCTGCCATATGAACCTGTACCCAGGGATGCATTTGGTAAGCAGTAGCTAGAGGGGGGAAGTAGCTTGCCTGTATGAGCTGTCCTTTTTGGACAGCAACATGCAGTCTCTTAATATTATTATGATGAGTCTGTTCATTGGAGCATCTCTTGAAAACAAGGTATGTAGCACTTTAATAGTTCCTCTGCCATCTAGTGGTTGAATCGTTCTGAGGTGGCACTGATCTTGTTTATGAGTCAGTAACTGGGACAGAGAAAGCCTTTTGTCTGTTTTATCCTAGTAGCTGATTGGCTCATTTGATCATGTTCCATTGCATTTAAATAAATGTGTGTATTTGTGAGAGCAGATCTGTATGTCCCCACAGAGCTTCACTGAATGGACAGATGGAATAACTGGCTTCTAATTCTATATTTTTAAAATGAAATATGGATTGTTATCAGTCCCTGCTTCCTTGTGAAGCTCCAAAGGGGCAAATGCAACAGGGTTTAGTTACCTTAAGAATAGAGAATTCTGGAATGTCTTTGTAATGTTTGCTTTACTTGCAAATACACAAGCAGACAACACACTAGTTAACCTTGTACTGTCTTCCCAAAGAGAGCAAGTACGCTCTCAGGATGCTTCCACCCAGGGCTTTTTTTGTAGAAAAAGCCCAACAGAAACTCACTAGCATAATAGGCCATACCCAACAGCAGGAACTCATTAGCATATTAGGCCACACCCTGACAGCACAGCTCATTCACATATTAGGCCACACCCCCATATTACCAGAAGTGTGGTCATCCAGCCATACCCACCTTTTGCTTCTTACTCTCTTTACCTTGTTTGTTGACAAAACCCAGGCCTTTTTTTTTTTAGCAGGAACTCCTTTGCATGTTAGGCCGCCCACTCCTAATTGTAGCCAATCCTCATGAGTTTCTGCTGCTGGGTGTGGCCTATTATGCTAATGAGTTCCTGCTGGGTGTGGCCAATTTGGGAGCCAGCCGGAACTCCGTTCCTGTGCGTTCCTGCCCAAAAATAGCCCTGCTTCCACCAATCAAAGCTCTCCTTCTCTGTCTAATTTTCTCTCCATTCAAAACTGCACATGGGCAGCTTCTCAGAGACAGGCCTACAGGCATGGATCAGAGATTCATCATGATTCTTCAGGCAAAATCACCACGATGGAGCAATTCAACTTAACCAAGACAATCCAAACTTATTATAATAGTAGTTTCATACATTAAAAAACACTAGGGAGCTTTTCATGTACATCTTCTTAATCACAAAGCTATTTGCACATTTTTGGTTGAAGAACCACGCCTGTTTGAGTGCTATGATGGTACTTTGCAAGTGATTGCCAATTTGCATATAAAAGTAACTAAAGACGAAACCAGACAAGATGGGCATCCCTCAGTTTGCACTCTGGACAAGCCACCATTAAGAGGCGTTCCCACTCAGGGATTCCTTTGAAATGTGCCTGATTCTGGTTGGGACCACTATGGTATAGAGAGGGGATCCTGCCTTCGCCTGCCATTTTTCTGACCCAAAAAGATGCTGGGACATCATTTCCCCGTACACAACCCCGCCGGCATGATCTCTTCCTCTTCTTGCACTGTGGTGGTTCCAATCAGAATTATACCCCCACAGTGTAGTTTAAAGGAAATCCTGGGTGGAAAGCCATTCTTTAAAATGAGATCACATTCCTGGGACACACTTGGAGATGCCTGTCTTGTCTAGTTGGGCCCTAAGACATTACTTATGGAACTGCAGACTCCAGATCAGAAAACAACAGCTTTTCTTGGCAATACCATTTCTGCCACGTGTTGTTAACACTCCTGGACCTGTACAAGTTTTACATTCCATGTCCCCTGACTGATGCCAGCAGGCCTTGGCACAAATTTTGAAAAGTGGATGTCTCTCCATTCCAGATGCACACATATGCATTCCATAGCTGCACAACATGTGGTTCATGAAGTTAAACAAAATCCATCAGCACCATATGGTGCTCTAGTAGGAACTCAATAAAATTTGTGCTTGCACTGACACTGAAATCACTGGACCTTCTTGTTGAGACAGGCAGAGGACACTTTCCCTCTTCCCTGTTCTGCTCCTCTTCCCATATTGACCCTCCACCCACTTCTGTCTGCTCTCCCACCTCTGCTTCTCCCTTCCCTGTTCATGACTAGTCTGTCTTGGGGCCAGTGGGACTTACTTTTATTCAATTTTACTTAATTTATACCCTTTGTCCCTAGTGGGGACCCAAAGTAGCTTACGTAATTTGCCTTTTCTCCATTTTATCCTTAGAACAATTCTGTGAGGCAGGTGAAGTTGAGAATGTGTGAATGGGCCAAGGTTACTCAGCAAGCTTCCAGGGCAGTGTATCAGACTCCATGGCTCTCCAGGGCCTCAGGTACAGGCCTTTCACACCATCTATTACCTGATCATTTTAACTGGAGATGCCAGGGGTTGAACCTGGGACCTGCTGCATACTTTATTTATTTATTTATTTGGATTTATATCCCGCCCTCCCCGAAGGCTCAGGGCGGCTAACAGAGGCATAATGCCAGATAATAACAATAAAACAGTATAAATTACTAAAAATACAGAATAGGCAATTAAACAAGATTCATAAAAATCATTTCGGTGCTCCCCTACTCACTTCCAAATTTTAAAAACCAAGATGGTGTTCTCGATAGTATAGCTACACAACAACAGCAGTGCATATCCCCACTGCCCTGTCGTTCCCCAGAAACGTCCTGCTCCCTCCGATGGTACCCGCACCAGCGGTGACAACGTGCAGGAATTATAGGGCGTTGATGGAACAGTGGGTGGCGGCGGCTCCTATTCGAAAGCCTGGCGGAAGAGCTCCATTTTACAGGCCCTGCGGATACAAATCAAATACCCTATCCCTAAGCCATGGCCCCTCCCAAAAATTTCTGTTCCACTTTCAATCCACTTTCAACTGTACATACTGTAAAAATCCAGTTGGAAAGTGCACTGAAAGTGGATTGAAAGTGGATTATTTAGTGTGTGGCCTAATCTGCATTTAGCATTTGCTCAGCTGTTTTACCAAACCCACACTGGAACAGAAAAAGATGCGGTTCAAAACCCCATTCAGCTACATCGGGCCAACACCGTACTGACTGCAGAGTCACCCCCAAATGGCCATAAAACGGCCATAAATCTATGCAGACAGCCACCATAAAACCAGAGATCAAAGAAAGTGAAAGGGGCATGCAGTCTGGACACTGCCATAAAATGCAACACTCAATCAAAGTGAAAGTGGCATGCAAAATAGATAGGAATTTCTGTTCCAGTGTTGGTTTGGTATAACAGCGGAGCAAATGCTAGATGCAGATTGGGCCTGTGTGACCACAGCCTAGTCTCCTTTGGACCATTCTGCATCTAGCATTTGCTCCGCTGTTTTACCAAACCCACGATGGAACAGAAATTCCCCTCTACATTGCATGCCACTTTCACTTTCTTTGATTGTTGGATTTTTTATTATATTCTTCACACTGCATGCTAGTTTCACTTCCTTTGATCTCTCGGTTTTATTGTACCTTCTGCATAGATTTATAGCCATTTTATGGCTGTTCAGGGGTGACTCTGCAGTCAGTACAGAGTTGGCCCGGGGTATTTGAATGTGGTTTTGAGCTGCATCTTTTTCTGTTCCAGTGTGGGTTTGGTAAAGCAACAGAGCAAATGCTAGATGCAAAATGGGGCATATTAGATAGATAGATAGATAGATAGATAGATAGATAGATAGATAGATAGATAGATAGATAGATAGATGATAGATAGATAGATAGATGATAGATAGATAGATAATCAAAATCATGGTCTTCACTGTTTTTCTAACTCTGAGAACAAACTGTTCAAATAGTATTTGTTCTCCCTGAACAGGGGAAGAAATAGAAGTCAGCTCATATTTTGCCAATAGAAGTGACACAGTGGCCCTCCTGAAATTTATTCCCTCCCTCTTCCTCCTCCTCCAGCTCAGAGGCAGGAAGAACACATGGTGCTGGAAACAGTGCAAGAAAATTGGACGCCTGCTACAATTACCCTCTTGGCACTGAGAAGAGGAAGAGAGGCAGCTGCAAGGCAGGAATATCTGGAAGTGCAATGGTGGGAGTTAGTCATGTTCCTCTCTTCCAAGAGCTCATAATGGGAAAGAGTCGGTAAATAATTCTCTTGGACTCTAGGCGTAAGGAGATCCTCCTTTGTTACAGGAGGCAGCAGACCTCTAAGAAGCGCATAAACACCTCATTAGATGCAGGCTCTTCTTTATTCTTGGCAGAGGGAGCATTAGCAATGGACGTGGAGTCCTGATGGAAATATTAAACAAGAAAGAATGTCCTTTATGATTAGATCAGTGTTCTCGAATAGGCTCTCTATGTACTTTGCCTTGCTTCATCCAGAAACAGAATCCTCTAGGTCTCTTACAAGCCCAGTTTCTCATATGTGGGCCTGTGAGCTAAGCTGTTCAAGGCCTTCATGGAACTCTGTTTTGAAAATGCTTCTGGGATTTGAATGGATTGCAGTTAGGCAGAGGGGGACAAACCAGAGACAAATGACTTTCAGCCAGGGCTTTTCAGTTATTTACAGATCCATCCTACATTTAAATAATAGTTTCAGTGATAAAAGTCAGTGATAAAATTTAAATAATACTGAGGGATGAAATAAATAATTTCAGTGATAATATTGGTAAATGATGGAATACGGAAGCTGCTTTGAGTGGAGAAAAGGCCACATTGATTTCTTTATTACAAATAGCAAGAAGGGATCTGCATGACTTATGGGGGGTGGAATCCCATCCCCCCTGTTTGTCTGCTAGGCCAGCTATTTGCTGGGCAGCCCATCCACTGGTAGTACCACTTCCACCTCTTCCCCTTGCAGACCACCCGCCTTGCTCACCCATCCACTCACTGCTCCCAGGAGGCAGAGTTGGTGGGTCCTTCCTCCTCTTGCTGCCTGCCTGCATTGCCACTCCTCCACAGTTCATGTAGCAGCAAGGGAGTAGTGTTGGCAGCTTTTTCCTTCCCCACCCACTGCCCTGCATTGCCCACTTTCTGCAGGTAGGGTGGTAGGCCAGTATGGTTGCCAACCTCCAGGTGGGGGCTGGAGATCTCATGGAACTACAACTGATGTTCAGACGATAGATGTTGGATATGTAGCAGAGTAAAGCAATGATGCAGCACACACATGTAAATTATCTTCAAACGTTTATGAAGAAAATTAGGAAGGGTTATATGTGAGGGTAAAAACAAGACAGTCTAGATATGTAGCTACATCTTCCAGACTACAGAGATAAGTTCCCCTGGAGAAGATGGCTCCTTTCGAGATTGGACTCTATGGCATTACACCCTGCTGAGGGCCCTCCTCAGCACCATCCCCAAATCTCCAGGGATTTCCTAATCCACACCTGGCAATCCTAGGGATCAGTGGTTTTCAAAACCCCATAGGTGAAAAAAGGACAAGAAAAGAACTCTCTCTTGTTCTGAGGAAAGCTCATTCTGCATTGGCTATGTTTTTAACTTATGGTGCCTAATACTGTTTTCTAGTCAACCTTCCTTGCACTATGGATGTTTCAGTGGCAGCCCCACAAATCAACATCTTCACAAGACTAACAAGAAAAAGGCAACCGAAAATAAAAATGCTGGATATCCTTGATAATGCTTCCCTTTTTGCCAGTCCCTGCAGAAACAGAGATTTTTCTTATAACAGGAAGAAAAGGAGCCAGTCTTGGGCTCAAGTTAGGGAAGTTAATAGTGGTCTAGTGAAGGTGCTTTATTTCCTCTGGAGTCCAGCCAGTGTATTTTGTAAAAGCTGAATGAAAAAGGCCATGACTTATTGAAACCTGTTGTTAGGCCGTACCATGACTCTCTACAGTGTTCTCTACCATTACCATGTCTGACCCTGCACTATCCTCTGTGTCAATATTAGGCCTTTCTCTTCCATTCCTACACTGTCATAGCATAGTTCAGTCACAATATTTATTCCATGTTCTATAGTCCTATATGAATACCATAGAGTTTCATGTCCCTGAACCTCCCTCCATTTTTTGTGCTCCTGCAAAATGTACTACTTGACACAACGGGTATGACTTCTAGGATTGCCACAGCCAGTTTGTGTGTGCTGAGGGATGGCGGAGTTTAGGGAAGGCACGGCACACCTGCTTTCAACTTTATGGAGGGTGGATCTCACTGCCGGGGGGGGGGTAGTGATGGCCATAAGCATAGTTAGCTTTAAAAGGGGATTAGACACATGTATGGAGGAGAGATCCATCAGTGGCTATTCCTCATGGTGATTGAAAGGAGCCTCCATATCCAGAGGCAGCAAACCTCTGAATATTAATGCTGGGAGGCAGCAGCAGGGGAGAGTCTTTCCCTGTATGCCCTATTTGCCCCCCAGGGCAACCGGTTGGCTGCTGTGTGAAATAAGATGCTGGATTAGATGGACCGCTGGTCTGATCCAAGAAGCTCTTCTTAGGGTTCAACTGCACTTTTTTGTTGTTTTGTATTTTGTGTGGCAAATAGTTCAGTTAATTCCAGTAAATGTAAAATGGATTCCTGTCAGTCACCAAACCCTGGCCATTCCCTTTAAATCCCATATTATTTCCCCAAACAATTACTTTAAAGTGCATCTTAGGCAGTTCTATCTTTTTCTAGAGAACCACATTGAATTCTACTTCCCTCCCATCTGTAGGGTTCTTCCCCCCCCCCCCCCCCCCGCATATTTGGGTTTCTAATCTCTTAGTTACAGTTTGTATAGCTGGGACCAAAACAGGCCACTTACTGTAAGTACTATGAGCCGTGTGTATGCATTTTACTGTAAGCATTTTCTACACATGAACACATTTAAATTTACCTGCACAATTATATGCCCATTTATCTGAAAGGAGCAATGACCTGTTCTAATCTTTCACATTTATTAGGTTTTACAGCCTACCTAGATCCACTGGGTCAGCACTATACAGATAAAAAAAGGCATAATCCTGTGTCCCAAAGGCACACTACTTAAGAAAGTATTTGAAAGTCACAGTTATAGCAAAAAGAAGATGCACAAGGTAAGGAAATTGTATGCAAAAGCACTTGTGCTTCTATTTCTCACCTCGTTTTAAGAATGGACAGGGAACTCACAGAGTATGGATGCCATTTCCCACTGGAGACTAGGGATGTGATCAAATGCTAGAGCTGCTCTTGCAGTGCATGATTCCAGTTGTGCCAGAAGTGACCTCAGCATGTCATTGGCAAGGTAATGATTTTGCTGGTGAAGCCCCCCCCCCCCAAGTTGGCAGCCTCATGCTAGCAATCCTATGTGATGTGTGAATTGGAAAGTCTTCATTTCACATTATGTCTGAGTAATGGATTCACTGGTTAGCCTTTGTCATGCACTATGCCTTAGCCTGCAACCTGGACAGTGATGCAGGAAATAATGTTGTTGGATTGCTAGTGAATGTCTCCCTTCTGTTGGTTGCCAGCCTTGTGCCGGTAATCCTGTCACAGATACATATTTCGCCTATGTAACTGCTCACAGATATACCCTTGCTTTTTTTTTTCCTGGAAAAGTTCAAATTCAAGATTTCTTGGGGGGGGGGGTTGTGTGTGTGTGTGTGTGTCTGTGTGCTTGCCTGGAAGTCATGGTTGACTTCTGGCGACTCCTACTGGGGGCTTGGACACTTTTAAGAGAGGTGGCTTGGTATTCCTTGGAGGTTGCCCTTCCAAGCTTGACAGAGTTGGCCCTGCTTAGCTTCTGAGATCTGACAGAGTCAGGCTTGCCTAAGATTTTTTGTTTTTGAGGCATAGATGACTGAAGTGTAGCTGATAATTTGTTTTTTACTCTTCATCAGCTTTCCTGCAACACAGTAGTCCCAAATGGGAAGCTTAAGGAAGGGGGAGCACATTTGCTAAAGGAGTCAGGGTGGAATCTATAGCTTTCTTCAGGGCTTTTTTTTGTAGACAGAGCCCAGCAAGAACTCATTAGCATAATAGGCCACACCCAATAGCAGAACTCATTAGCATATTGGGCCACACCCCTGACAGCACCACCCATTAGTATATTAGGCCGCACCCACATGGTACCAGCCACACCAACCTTTTGCTTCTTATTCTGTTAACCTTGTTTGTTGTCAAAACCCAGAGCTTTTTTTGTAGCAGGAACATCTTTGCATGTTAGGCCACACACTCCTAATTGTAGCCAATCGTCATGAGTTTCTGCTGCTGGGTGTGGCCTATTATGCTAATGAGTTCCTGCTGGGTGTGGCCAACTCAGGAGCCAGCTGGAACTCCGTTCCTGTGCGTTCCTGCCCAAAAATAGCCCTGGCTTTCTTCTGAAACACAGACATTCTAAAAACTAGTCAGAAGCTAAATAACCCCCTACAAAATGTTTCATATTCACAATATCAGTCCTGAATGGCTCTTTCCATTTGTTCACAGACAGGTTGTCTCAAGTTCAACCATAACCATCAAAGTTACCTGTTTTCCTGGGTCTCTGCCTACCCTCATGGACCAGAAAAACAAAAGCACCATTGTCCCCAGCACCAGTAAGATTCCATCTTATATACTGCAGTGAGTTTTGGGCACCATCATTCAGGAAAGATGTTGACAAGCTGGAAAGGATTCTCATGACAGCTGTGCTACAAATCATGTGCACAAAGTCTGAAGGAAACCAGGTATATTTCACCAAGACAAATATATTTCATATTGATTTCAAAAGAAAGAAGAAATAATAATTCATTCTCTGTACTGAGATTAGATTTAAACTAAAGGTAAAGGTTTCCCTTGCTCGAAAGCTAGTCAAATCCGACTCTACGGGCAGTGCTCATCTCTGTTTCCAAGATGAAGAGCCAGTGCTGTCTGAAGACTTCTCTGTGGTCATGTGGCCAGCATGATTAAACGCCGAGGTGCACAAAAGGCTGTTACCTTCCCACTGAAGCTGTACCTATTTATCTTCTTGCAATTTCTCGCTTTCGAACTGCTATGTTGCTCACTCTGTCACGTGGCACTAGGGTCTTGAACTGCCGAACTACAGATCTTCCAGTCTGCAGCTCAGCATCTTAACTTCTAGGCCCCAGATTTAAACTAAAAGAAAGTAAATACGGCTTAAACTTTAGGGATCATTCGTGTTCCTAAGGGTAGTTAATTTGCTTTGATAATATAAAATACTGGGAATTAAAATAAAGAGTAAAGAATAATAAAATAACACTAATTCTAACAAAGGCACTCTGGCATTGGTACTGGATGCCTTATCCTCCTGTAGAAAGGGCTCAGTGGAGATGACACCAAAAGGCCAGTCTGATTTCACTTCTGTCTCCTTAATTTTCAGATTCAGCTTGACTGGTGGCAGCTTGTTTCCAGTTTGTGGTTCCTTGGATCTTGGGGGGGGGGTGGACTCTGAGGGGGACAGGGTTTGGGTCAGAATGCCACACAGACCAACTTCCAAAGTGGCCATTTTCTCCAGGTGAACTGATCTCTGTTGCCTGGAGATGTAGAGAGGGAGATCCACCACCTGGAGGCTGGCAACCTTACAAAATGAAACTATCCTTTGGTGGCACCAGAAATGGACAACTTGCTGCTTTGTCTTTCTTCTCTGGAATGCAGGCTGAACAATGGAATCCCTGGGATTTAATAGGGATATTGGTTTCTTATCTCACTACATATGCTAACCTCATTCAGCCCTTACATCTGTATTCTCACCAGTCCCCCAGAAGGGCCATGTGTCCTCTTTATTTCGTTTAATTTCTTCTTTGGAATAATAGATTAGAATAGTAGATTGTAATGTAACGTAATGGATAGTAGCAGGTAATGTGATTTAGAATGGTAGATTAGAATGTATTTCTTTGATCCGGGGACAAGGGAGATAACTCTACACAGCCAGTTACCCCACTTCAAATAAGAATATGCTGTAAGGTTGCCTCCATGCTTGAGAGGAGACGGATGGAGTGTAATGGCAGGGGCTCAGTTAATTACTCAGTTAATTACTCTCAACATTCCACATCTGCCCATCAATCTCCAACTTTGATATATTTAATTCCTTCACTATGTTCCCTGCCCCACCCCTGGAATTAAACTAATGGTAACCATATAACTAAGTTTGTTATTCCTGTTTGGTCCTTGAATCTGTTAAACATCTTCATTATGCTGTGTGCTAATTTACTACTCATCATCTACCTATCTGTATGGGCTGGTAATTTCCATTTGTTGTATCTGAAGGAGTGTGCGTGCACACTAAACCTGCTACCTTGAATAAAACTTTGGTGGTCTTAAAGGTGCCACTGGACTCAAACTTTGTTATGTTTTCTTTTTGTTACTGTTCCTATCTTTTTGTGATTTTAAACACAGTGTTCACGTTCAGTCCCATCAGTCCACTAGAGGGCCCTAAAGTACAAGTAAATGATGGTTTCAAAGGCCTTCTGTAAAAGTAGCTGTGTTTTTCTCACAGCTTACCCTCTGGGTTTGACCTATCCCACGAGTGATGAATTTTTAATTGCACCATAAAATAAGGAATGTAGGAGAAAAGCAATAATAGTGGAACAGGCCTTAGAATGAATGAAAATGCCAAGCAGTCATTAAATTACTCCTGGCTAATGGCTACAGTAAACCAAAAAAGAATTGTATCAATGGAGTTGTTCACATCAGGTTTGCCCTTGAGCAGCAACTCCCTTGTTAGGCTATACTTCAGCGTATTTTATTTTTCAGTTACGCTTGCTGAAGGATAGGAGGGTCAATGCAAGTTAATGGCTTGTTAAGTTGAAATAAATGCTCATTCATGCAAACCTCTCCTTGACAGAAAAACAGGCAGATACAATATCAGACAAAATAGCATGTGGCTGCTGATAAGATTTGCATTATCAAAGTAATCCAGTTTACATATTCAAATGCAATACAGTTTTGGTATGGTGTATACATCTCCCTTACATATTTCATTCTGCACGTTTGGGCTTGTGTGGGAGGCATGCAACTGTGATGCATCAACACACGCTTTGTTATTTTTTGGCACGAATCACTCGCAAGACTGATAATAACCTTCAGTAAAACAAATATCTGTTCCTGTACATGATAGACGAGGGAAGACTGTTGTTGCTGGTGAGGGAGCTGAGCTTTTTGAAGCTTCTGGCTTTATAAATGGCTTCACTGATGATTTGTTTCAACTCTACGACAGCTTTTCTGTGGTGCAGAACTCCAAAGGGAGAATCCAAGACAAGAAAACAAGCTTTGCTAAAGGAAATGGAGCTGAAGTCTCTAGCCTTCCTCTGAAAAGCAGATACTGTGGAAACTAATCAGGGAACCATTTGAGCAGAAATGTTTGCCAAGGATCACAGCAGCTGGTGCTGTGGGTGAAGGCTGACAGACACAATCCTGCTCCCTTT
>NW_015165234.1:4427377-4447278 GCF_001447785.1 Gekko japonicus
TAAGATATTTGTTCCTTGCAGTTACTCTGGGGAAAATAAATGCCATGAGAGCAATAAAACACAGCTGAGAAATGGAGCATTTGGGTCAAAATCTGGACTGAATAAGGTAGCTTTAAATAAGATACGGACCACTTTTTCCTTTAATTGAAGCTATGTTTCTCTCTAGTAGTTCCCCGATATGATAGTCAATACCAATTATATTTAACATTGCTTCTATTTCTTGTAAAGGATCAGGGGCCATTTCCTGCAGGAGTGCACAGGAGTGGAGCTCCAGCAGTAAAGAGCCCAGGGCAACAAGCCCCACCCCCTGTTCCCAGCAGCCCTCAGTCAGAGCAAGAAGCAGCCAGGTAAGTTGCAGAGCCCACCCTCATCCAAAACAGTCCAGTGGCACCTTTAAGACCAAGTTTTATTCAGGTACAAGCTCTCCCTCCTCTGCCAGCATAGATCTGCACATCCCCCCCCCAATAGCTAGCAATACAAAACAGTCCAGTGGAGCCTGAGTGGTGGGTGTTGCCTTCTGACACACTTCCGGTGATGTCAGGGGTGTGTGGCATATGCAAATAAGTTATGCTAATGAGTTATGCTAATGAGCTCCTGCACCTCTTTTCCTACGAAACGACCCTTGTAAAGGATACAGGTATTCTTTCATGAGGAACAGAGAACAAAAGCCTGAATAAGAGGGCAGGAATTCAGCATTACTACTTGACAGATCAAGATGGGTAGCCATGTTAGTCTGTCTGTAGCAGTAGAAAAGAGCAAGAGTCCAGTAGCGCCTTAAAGACTAGCAAAATTTGTGGCAAGGTATGAGATTTCATGAGTCACTGCATCTGAAGGACAAATTTAGAGTCCAGTGGCACCTTTAAAACCAACAAAAGTTTATTCAAGGTATGAGCTTTCAAGGTATGTGTGAACAGTTGGAACTCAGATGTGAGATAGTTTATCTACTAACCTGTATATGTAACCTGTCACTAAATTTAGCCACTGTGCCAGAAAAATGGAGAGTAGCAAATGTTACACCAATTTTTAAAAAGGGATCCAGAGAGAATCCAGGAAGTTACAGGCCAGTCAGCCTAATGTCTGTCCCAGGCAAATTAGTAGCAACTGTAATCAAAGATAGAATTGTTAGGCACGTAGAGGGACAAAGCCAGCTGAGGGAAAATCAGCATGGTTTCTACAAAGGTAAGTCCTGCCTCAACAGCCTTTTGGGGTTCTTCAAGAAAGCAAATAAGCATGTAGACAATGGTGATCCATGTAGACATTGGTGATTTTCGTGGGCTAGTAACAACCAGAAATGGAAACTACTTCTAGCCAATAGGAAAGCTACTTCAGAGCATCTGACTTTGGACTACAATTCTCAGCATGCACTAGTTTAAAGATACAGCACTTTTATACATTAATACAGGCTACTTGCTATATATTGTTCTGTACTCTGCTGAGTCAGTATACTTCCTTTCCCCACAACAGACATCCTGTGAGGTAGGTGGGGCTGAGAGAGCTCTGAGAGAACTGCTCTTGAGAGAAATGTGACTGACCCAAGATCACCCAGCTGGCTGCATGTGAAGGAGTGGGGAATCAAACCTGGTTCTCCAGATTTGAGTCCAGCCACTCTTAACCACCACACCAAACTGTCTCTAATGTTTCTGTCTTGTTAAATTAACATTTCAGTCTGATAGTATATTACTCTCCTATTTATATATCTAATTCTTAACTTGGCCACAGTAGAAATTTAAAAAATCTGCACAATGGGGCCACCTAGGGATAGGGAGGCTGTTTGTACTTTTTCCCCCCTTTTACTGTCAAGTCACAGCTGACTTATGGCAACCTAGTGGGGTTTTCAAGGCAAGAGATGTTCAGAGGCTGTTTGCCATTGCCTGCCTCTGCATCGCAACCCTGAACTTTATTGGTGGTCTCCCGACCAAATACTAACTAGGCCCAACCCTGCTTAGCTTCCAAGATCTGACAAGATCAGGCTAGCCTGGTCAGGGTAAGGCTATTTCTATAAATCTGGAAAATCTATAGGTTTGCAATAAAATCTTAACAAAAGTTGGAGGAGGGAAATAAATGCAATATACTTTAAGTGATGATATTTCACAAAACTACTTCATGAGATCTCAGCAGCCATTTTGGGTTGATGATGTTTATGGCTGAGTAGGCAACCAAAATGGTTGCTGAGATCAAGTGAGGTAATATTGTGATATTTTGTTGGCAATTTATTCCACTACAAAGTTTAGAGATGGTCAGCGGGAGGAGAGGATCGGGCAGACATTAAATTCAGAGAAACAAAGAGTGGAGAGGAAGGAAAATGAAGCAAAAAGGTGGTACACAGGGAGAGTGGGAGAGAAACAGGGTTCCCTTCTAATATCTCATTAAGTGGATCTTTGTTAATTCCATAATAGGCATCCATTTAATACGTATTTTCCACAGAATACAGTATTATCCTATGCTTACTTCAGTGTTAATATCTCATTGAAATTGTAACAGGGTCCTATGAATTTAAGAAACAGGCTCTCAAGGAAGATATTTACCACAGGCAATTTATGAGAGGCAAAGGACTTTGAAGTTTTTTAACTGCCTATCAGCCAATAAGATTGTTGTGTAAAAGACCAGATCATAGGTTTGTGCTCTGCTTCCTCGGGCCTGTATAATTGGGAAAGCAAACGGTAAGCAAACAAACAGCAATTAATCAGCTGCTGCACAAGATGAATGCCAAAAAAAAGGCAGCCTGTTTTTTTCTGTATTGGTTGATGCTGTTAGGCGAGATGCATGATTTCCCCAAAGCTGGAATGACTGTTCCCCCCAGTATCTCTACTGCAACTCTGAGTTAGTAGGAGAAGCAGTGTCTTAAGTAGGCAGATGGACTAATAAGAGACTTTGAAACCTGATGCGAGTGATCGGAATAATTTTATGGCAGAGAAGTTTCACTTGCAATTTGAATACCAAAGGAAACTGGTGGAGAAAAAGATACTAGGGTTGCCCGCCTCCAGATGGCACTTAGAGATCTCCCAGAATTACAACTAATCTTGAGACTACAAAGATCAGTTCTCCTGGATAAAACGGCTGCTTTGGAGTAAACTCCATGGCATTATATCTCTCTGAGGTTCCTCACCTCTCTGAACCCCACCATCACCAGACTCTACCCCCAAATCTCTAGGAATTCCCCAACTTGAAGTTGGCAACCCTAAAAGAAATACATGTATCTAGTTCATCAAGGTCTGCTTCAGATAGTTCATCAGTGGTGCAGTTGCCACCGCTGCTTCAGATGTTTTTTCAGTGATGTGGATGCCACCCAAAAGCTGAATTGTGAGAGTATCTCCACTCATGTGTAAGCATGGTTCAGGCCAATTCAACCAAAAACTAGGGAGCCCTTCATTTTGCGGGGAGTTGTCCAGGCTCAAACAACGTACATGGAGCTTACAGCAGCTAGCATGGGTGCAGAAAGACATCTGTGCAATTTGGCTTCTCAGCAGCAATTGTGACACTGAGGTCTGAAGCACGGGGAAAAAATCTCTTTATTTGGAAAGGGGAATGTTCAAGTCTTTGAACTGCTCTCTGGCCAATGTCTGAGTCATCATTGTTTGACCTGTTGTGCTTGATCTGTTAAATCTGTTGTGCTTTGTTTGATCTGTTGTGCTGTTTTCTTTCCTTTTTTACTATAGCAGCTGCAATTTACTATATTAGGCTATCAGAGTGGGATTACTTTGGGGAGCATGCAGTGTTTCATTTGCATACTCTGTTCTGTACCTATTCTGTGTTCATTGAATGAGAATCATTGGTGCCAATATGACCAGTGGGAAAAAGTGCAGAGAATTTTAGCAACTAGGATCAGATTCCAAAGATTCACTCTGCCAGCAAAAGCAGCAGCATTATCTAAACCACTGCACTGTAATTAAGGCTATTCTTATGACCTGAGGAGGTTTGGCACCCTCAAACAACAATTCATCTAAATGGCTTAAGAAGATCATCTGAATTGAAGTGAATCAGACTCAGGCAGCTCTTAACCAAGTGATTTCAAATTTATTTAACAAGAACTCTGGAATGGCCCGGCGAAATCGATGTGCAGTCGGGACCAAGGCAATTGGGTGGTCTCCCAGTGCTACATGGGTGCGTGTGGGGGCTCGGGCCATGACTCTTGGCAAGGGAGGCAACCCCTGACCCAGTCCCCAATATCTTTGTCAAGGCGTGGCCACCACATGTAACACCATGCCAACGCCTTCATTCTCGAGCACTCTTTTTCGCAGCTTGGGGGGTACCACGACACGGTTACCCCACAACAAACACCCTTTGTGTACCGATAGCTCATGCTGCCTGGAGCTGTACAGTAAAAACTTGGCCCCCACCTGGTCTGCCAGCCACCCCCTCCATACCCAGTTGAGGACTCAGGAGATGACAGAGTCTTTGGCCGAGTCCTCAGCAATGTCCGAAGTGTGCACTGGGGGCTCTGGGAGCTCTTCCAGTGCCATCACCTCGTATGCAGGAGCTGGGTCATCGTGGGGGCCAGGCACAGGGAGGCGACTGAGCGCATTGGCGTGACCGATTGCCTTCCCTGGCCTGTGTGCAAACTCATAGTCATAAAAAGAGTCCAGCGTAACATGCGGGGTGACAAAATGTGGGGCGTTTGTCTGTCCGGTGCGAACAGTCCAAGGAGAGGCTTATGATCAGTCACCATTAAAAACCTGCGGCCATACAGAAAGTCATGGAATCCCAGGAACTCCACTCTCGGGAAAACCTTTTCAGCTTCGAAGCTCAGTCTGTCAAAGACAGGTCCCATATGAGAAATCCTCAAAGGAAATAAGGGCTAGTCCCGATACTAAATGTAGCAACTCTCGAGAAGAAATATCTTTAGAAACCAGTAAGTAATTTTACAATACAAGGAAAACTCTTACACAATATAAGTTGACTTGCTTCTGATGAAGTTATGATACGAAACCAAGCAAAAGCCGGCTGCTTTGTAAAGTTCTACATTCCTTTGGCTGTTAACATCAACTAATGTACTGAAGTTCTACAAATTCTTTGGCTGTTGGCAGCAACTAGTGTTCTGTTTGAGTTTATTGAAATGTTAGTATATCAAGAAATGTTGTGTAACATTGAGATATTGTATGGCTAGGTTGTAAACCTTGTTGATATTTTGTATACTTAGAAACAATTTTCAAGTATAAAAGTGACTGTATTAGCATACATATTTAAGTGTTTGAGTGTATTAATTATACCAATTGTGAATCAGACTCAGGCAGCTCTTAACCAAGTGATTTCAACTTTATTTAACAAGAACGATCCAACACAAACAACCACAGGAGCCAGAGCCTTGTTGATATTTTGTATACTTAGAAACAATTTAAGTATAAAAGTGACTGTATTAGCATACATATTTAAGTGTTTAAGTGTTTGAGTGTATTAATTATACTAATTGTGAATCAGACTCAGGCAGCTCTTAACCAAGTGATTTCAACTTTATTTAACAAGAACGATCCAACACGATAAAGACCAATAGAATGCTTTCCCTCCAAGTACACTGCTATGCTTTGATTGGCCTGCTGTCAAGAACAGCCAATGAGAACTGTCAGATCAGGATACTGGGCTTCTATTAAGCAAGGACTGAAGCTTGGTATGTAGTTCATAGTCTAGTACATAACATGAATGAATCCTAAAACCTTTAAATTTCTAGGCAGCCCTTTATGAAAGTCTGCAAAACCAATCACAGAATCATCTATATGTTCCAATTTTCACACATTAGTACTTTCCTTGACTCTGTTCTCCTGGGAACCTAAATCTTCCTTGGGCCCACTAATGCTATTGTCACATTCAGTTCCAGTGGTTCCACAGTTCCTCTCCATCCCTTATAAATCCTTAAGAATAGAAGAAACAAGGGGGGACCCGCGATACTCGCGGGGGGGCAGTCTCTCTCTTTCCCCCCGTTCTCTCTCTTCCCCCCAGTCTCTCTTTCTCCCCCCTTCTCTATCTCCCCCCCGGCTCTTTCTCCCCCCCTCTCTTCGCCCCACAGTCTTTCCCCCCTTCTCTCTCTTTGCCCCACAGTCTCTCTGCGAGGCTCCTTAGTGGCGGCGGCGTTTTTCTCCCCCCCCCTCACCCCCCTAGCCCTGACGTTTCCCGGCTGCCCGCCCGCCCGACTGGCTCCGAGGCAGCGGCGGCGAGGCTCCTTAGCGGCGGCGGCGGTTTTCTCCCCCCCAACCCTCCTGCCCCTGACGTTTCCCGGCCGCCCGCCCGGCTGGCTCTGAGGCGGCGGCAAGGCTCCTTAGCGGCGGCGGCTGTGAGTTCCCCCCCTCACCCCCTGGTTCTGATGTTTCCCACCTGCCCGCCCAGCCGGCTGGCTCCGAGGCGGCGGCGGCGAGGCTCCTTAGGCTCCCTCGCCACTCGCCCCCCCTCGCCGCTTCCCTTTCAAGCAGCGGCGGCAGCAGCCTCAGTTGCCAAGTGTTCCGTGCGCATGCGCACGGAACGGTCTTGCACTTTCGGGGGGATTTAAACATCCCCCCGAAAATTTTTTCAAGGTTTAGCAATTTTGTGCACACGTGGAGACTGGCCCACGTGTGCACAAACCTCCCCCCCGAGTGCCCCCGGAGCGCTGATTTAGCAATCCGCACTCACGGGGGCAACTTGGCTATTAGATATATAGATGCCTTGTTGGATCAGACAAAGTTCCATCTTACCCATTCACAGCCACGATAGACACTTTCAGCTCGTAGCTTTTCCATCTGTGGAGCTAATCTCCTTTGAGAGATTTGGTCAGTCTGCTAGTCCCACTTGTGACAACTGATCTACATCAGCCACCATATGGAATTGAACCCAGGACCTGCCTGCCCTGAGAGAGATGAGGGCCCTCTCTCCTGTGCCTTCCTGAAAATTGCTGTCTGTGGAAGCGCATCCTGCCTAGAGGAGCCAATCCCAGCTGCTTGGAGCAGCTGACTGAAGGGTACAATAAGATCCAGCCTGGAAGAATAAAGCTGTTACCCACAGCCTTTCAGTCTGAGCAACTGGTATAAAGAGTGTGCTACTGCTGTGGGTCTCGGTTCTTTTCCTCTCCCTGTTTTTAGTTTGTGTCTTAGATGTCTCTTCCACGGACCCTGACCTTTGGCCTAAATCTACAGCTACCTGACTTCTGGCTCAACTTTTCTTGCTTCTCTACCCCACTGTACATGCTTTTGCAGCAAACAATCTGTGCCAGCCAGTTTGTTCAGCTCGACTGCCATATAACTGAACCACAAACTTAATCTTACAAACTTAATATTCTGTTATGGGTGCCTGTGTTAGAATTCCTATACCTACTCCTTCAAATCTCATTAATAAAGATAGCAAATAAACGTGTTCAGTGTATCTCCTCTTGGACCCAGCTACAGCCAGCTACTGTAGTTGGCCAGGGCTATGCTCCATGGTATGGGGGATTTTACCCTAATCTTCCACTACATGTCAGTAGCTGTTTATTGCTGCTGCATGCTGGACTTACCCTTAAGAGGAAAAAAAGAAGAAACATCTGTCAAAATGTGGCTTCTTGAATCTCATTAGGAAAACCTTGTTCAGATGTTGATGCTTCCCTGGCTGCAGGGGAATCTTAAAGCAAGCAAATCAGTGTGCCATCTGTCTCTGTGGCTTTCATGGCACGGACTTTAATATTATCAAGTCCCAGAGTACGGTAGAGAGAATGAGCCTCTATACTTGTAACAGTTTTTACTTTTTTGTCCCTAACAGAAGACTAGTTACATGCTATTGAAATCACTACTAAAGATTGGATGAGATTTACCAAAGTATGTGGTACAATTGCTTGTATATTCCTTTTCCTTCCCAAGGCACTATGTTCCTGACCATCTAGGCATAGCAATTACATTGTTGTACATGCATACATCAGCCCATGCAAATGGATGCACTTTATCCACCACATCTCTTACCTGCTTTTACACATTAATTATTGTTGCCGTTTCCTATCTGGCCCTCTACCAGGTCCAGGAGACTGAGTCTTGTGACTGTTTAGCATTGCAGGGCATGTTTCTCCTGCTTTACCAACTAATAATAATAGTAATAATAATAGGTGCAACTTGCAACCAAACATTCTGATTGCCACCTGGGTCAGAATAATGTATGTAGTCTGAGCATTTGAATGAATGGATGGCTGCATGGAATGCTGACATATAGGAATGCTTTGCTATGACCATAGTCATGTTTAAATCAGGCCAAAGAGAGTTCACTACATTCCTAGGTTCCATGGACATATATAGCACGATGTTCATGAAGTAAGTCTCTGATTAAATCTGATACTCTTTCTGGTGCAGGAAACTACAGAGTTAGATTTAAATTTGATCTTAATTCTATATACCAAGATGCAGGCATGAAATTAATGGAATCTAATTCTAAGTAAATATGTTTATGATAACAGTTTAAGGCCTACTATCATAGGTATATTTACTGGAAAATACCAGTGGAATCCTAAAGAGGGTTATATCCTTCTAAGTCCATTGAAGCCAATAGTTTTAGAAGAGTGCAACTCTGTATAGGATTGCAGTATTACAATCGTGTTGAACTTGGTGGGACTTAATTTTGATCAAAGAAGCTTACGATTGTGGTGTATGTCTCTTAGCAACAATGTGCAAAACCTGCTATAGGTCTCCTTACATCCCTTGATCGGCAAGTCTGTAAAAGAAACTTCTTTTTCTGCATAGTTGTTGGCATGTTGGGTGCTGACAGATTGTCCAGATTTAGATTAACCACTTTGATAGCTATGTCTGGCATGTTTAGAAGCTGACTTTCATGGCAGATATTTTTCCTTGCATTCCTAAAAATGAAACACAAGAAATTTTAGATAATTTAAGCTCTGGTGTTGGACTGATACGGTTCCCCCCCCCTTAGGAAAATGTAACATGACTGAAATGTTGAGATAGAGTAGCAAAATAGCAGTTGTCTATATATATATCTGCGGTGACTCAAGTGGTTAAGACGCTGAACTGCAGGCTGTGGAAGGTCGGTAGTTCAGCAGTGCGAGACCCGAGTGTGCCGCATGATGGAGTGAGCTCCCGTCTCTAGTTCCAGCTCCTGCCAACCTAGCAGTTTGAAAGCAAGAAATTGCAAGTAGATAAATAGGTATCACTTTGGTGGGAAGGTAACAGCGTTTTGTGCACCTTGGTGTTTAGTCATGCGGGCCACATGACCACGGAAACGTCTTTGGACAGCACTGGCTCTTCGGCTTTGAAATGGAGATGAGCACCGCAACCCTAGAGTCGGACTCGACTGGCTTTCGAGCAAGGGAACCTTTACCTTTATATAGTTCTCACATAGTCAATATGTCTAGATAGGTCTATATATGGTTATACAGTACCTTACATTTCTAAATGGAACCATTTCACCATGATGATTATTTTAATAGTCTTATTAAAAAAACAGAAGCAAATAGAATTAGCATATTTAGCTCACTCACCTTCCTTCTCCATCCTAAAAAGGAAAAGCATAAATAATTGAATAACTAGAAAGAGAGACTACCACTAGAAAGAGAAAGCACCCAGATATAGCAAGTGATCCCAAAGAAGAAGTTTGGCTTGCAGTGCAATCCTGAGCAGATCTACACCCTTCTAAACCCATTGCCTTCCATTGATATAGAAGGGTTTAATGGATATAGAAGGCTTAGAATTGCACTGCAAAGCAGGGAATAGTAAACTGTTTTTCCAGATGCTGGCACTATCTTGTAACATACAGCAAAAACCTTTTTTTGGGGGGGGGGTCCTAAAATGTGTAAAAATGGGCAGGTAAGCAAGCTGCGGTGGCTCAAGTGGTTAAGACGCTGAACTGCAGGCTGTGGAAGGTCAGTAGTTCAGCAGTTCGAGACCCAGGTGCCGCAAGACGGAGTGAGCTCCCGTCTCTAGTTCCAGCTCCTGCCAACCTAGCAGTTTGAAAGCAAGAAATTGCAAGTAGATAAATAGGTACCACTTTGGTGGGAAGGTAACAGCGTTCCGTGCGCCTTGGTGTTTAGTCATGCCGGCCACATAACCGCGGAAACGTCTTCGGACAGCGCTGGCTCTTCGGCTTTGAAACGGAGATGAGCACCGCAACCCTAGAGTCGGATTCGACTGGCTTTCGAGCAAGGGAACCTTTTCCTTTACCTTTAAGCAAGTAGAGGAAATTTACTGAATATGGCTTAAAACCATTGCAATATAACAAGTGTAAACAAACATCTTCCTAGTGTGCCAGTTGGGCTCAAAGTGGAAGAAGGTACAAACAAGCAGTTTGCATGAATATTGCATTTTATGATAAATCAGGGAAAGTTCTCAAAAGGACAAATGGAATAAATGAGACTTAGCCACTTATCTATTTTCCTTAAAATGCATGCATGAAGCTGCTTAGTTCATTTAGCCCAGTTACTGGGCTGATCCTAATAGGAGGTATAACATGGATTGTTTTCTTGGTTTTTGGTGTTTTACTTTTGAACCAACACAACTGTAAACAGCCCTCCCTTCTCTCCCTCCCTCCCTCCTCTGACCTATAGGTTTTGAGTAGCGTTTATCAAACATAACTGGGAATATGAGGAAGAAAGGAAGACTCCAGGCCAGACAGGGCTAGTACATACACTACAAAGACAACTGTTTTATTTTAAGGGTTGCCCTGCAAGAGCTTTGTGCAGCATCTATAAGACTCTTGACTATGGCTGTGAGCTGAACTGTATAATAAGTGTGCCAGGGACTGAACTTTGTGGTAGCCTGATGATGGTGCCAACCTCCCGGACTGTAGACACGTGCCCAGCCGAGGGAAGCCTCGCCCTGAAGCAGTGTGCCAGCCAGATGTGGACCCATGGACATACCCAATGCTCTTTGCCCCTGCATCCACTCAGGAGGCAAATCAACCTCCCTGATGCCAGAAATATGCAGCATCCAGCAAGCAGAAGCCATGCTTTACACCAGAAGCCTGAGTGTTCCTGCAAAGGACTCCATAGAAGGACTTCTTCTCTGAGAGAGCCAGTCTATGGTGCGTTGCATTTGCACGGTCCCAGGAGAGCTCCCGCGGAACCGGCAAATCTCCAGGTCCTGAGCAGGGGGTGCATGCCAGTGTTCCCTCTAAGCTGAGTTAGTGTGAACTAGCTCACAGTTTTTTAGCCCCCAGCTCACACATTTTTGTCTTAGCTGAGGAAGGGTGGCTCCAGAACAAACTAATTTATGCAGTAGCCAAATTGCTCACTCACGACTTTAATGCCAGTAGCTCACAAAGTAGAATTTTTGCTCACAAGGCTCCACAACTTAGCGGGAACATTGGTGCAGGCTTGTCCAGATCCCAACAAGTCTCCCTGTAGGGGGGCTCATGGCAGGGGACTTGATCCAGGGGCTCTCACATACAGCAGTGTGCGAGTAGAGCCCAGATTGTCCTGACGCAGGGACCTGTGAGAGATTGCTCTTTGGCAGCCATTGAGCGAAAACACGTGATCAACTGCTTGCAATGAGAGATATATTGTGCCTCATCCATAACACCGATGAAGATCACTACCATGAGTACTTGTAAAAGCAGCATTGAAGATTCTAATGATCGTTTGGTTATGCCCCTTTAAGTTTTTTAAAGGACAAGGAAAGGAGGGGTGGAAGTTCCCCCCCATCTTCCTCCTCTTAGCGGCTGTGATGAGTTAACAAAGAAAAACTGCACTAAAACTTTTTTGTTTGGGGGCAAAAGAGATACAAAGACTGTGTGAGCTTCAAAGATCTTTTTCTGCAGTATAATTTTGTTTAAACCCTGGATTTTTCTGGATTCTTTTCGGTTTTTGAACCTAGATGTTATATGGAATTTATACACAGGTTCTTAAAGAGAAATAACTAAATAACCTTATTGGAGAACATATCTTGTCAAAAGGATTATAAATTCTTTTCTTCAGAAGAAAGAGGGACATTTAAAACTGATTCTCTTGATTTATAACAGTTTTCTATGGTATCAGCCTTACTGTGGGAACTATAAAAGCTTATTGTGCACAGGCTCCTTTCCATAAAGGCAAACCATCCGACCCATGTTGAAAGATTCCTGGTGGTTAATATGTCTCCCGTAGAATTTATCTCGGAAATACAGTTAATGTTCTAGGGACTATTGGAAAATAGTTTCAGAGACCTTTGTTTTGCTGAGTTGAGTTGGATTTTGCTACTGCGCTAAAATGAGTGCACAACATACATACGAAAGACTGCTGAATGAGACAGCTGCAGAAAACAATGCTGAGATTACTTTGGCACAGATGTCTTGGGAGGAGCTTAAGTATATAATCTTGGATACAATTAATTTGGCAGTTCAAGAAGCTTTTGAGTTAACACAAGATAAGAAGGGAAATATATCAACACAAACTACAATTGAGATTTTAAAAAATCCCAGCAAGATACAGATCAAATCTAAAAGCAAGAGGGTGCACTCTACAGAAGGAAGAATACCCCAAAAAGTAAAGAGAAAGCTTTGACAGAGGATTACAATAGAGCTATGAAAAGGCAGATAAATATTGAAATCTTCAAAACAGTAAAGGAAAAAAATATCCAGAGAGAGGATAAAAAGCAACCCATGGAATCCTCAACTACTTCAAGAATTGAGTACAGATGGAGAATTTTAAAAGAAAATTTGTCCACCTATATAAACAAGAGACATAGAATTAAGATATTGGTGAAGAGAGGGAACCAGAAGAAGAAGAAAAGACGTAAATTTTATAAATGTTTGATTTAAGAAATTCTTGTGCACGGTTACTGATTGAGAATGGCTTTGTTGGAATCTGTGCACATTTATAGAGCATTGATTTATATTAAAGGTATTGGAAGACAAATTGAAAATGTTCAAATGTGACATTAGAAGTCTAAACTGTATTAGTAAGATTGTGCAACTAAAAATCTTTAAGATGAACTAGGGAAACATACTTAAAGCTTAAAAAATAATAAAGGTATGTAAGGCTAGGGTAGGGAACTTATTTGTATGTACCTGATTGAGAAGAGCTATGATGGAACATGTTTTTGTGTAATTAGCGTATTGACTCATATTAAAGATATTTAGTGGAAGTTAAACTTAAAGTGAAAAACGCTGGCACATGATGATAGTAGAAATTTCAACTGTATTAACAAAAGGAGGTAATCACAAGTGTTTAAGAGAGACTAGGGAAATATGTTTAAAATTTTAAAATCCAAATCTATGCAATGGAAGATCAAGTTAAAACTTTTAAACAAAGTATATTATAGTTGACAAAAATAATTAGAAAGTTGTGTTTAAGAAAATCCAAGGTACATTTGACTGTATGAATAGAAAATTGTAATGAAATGCTTAGACAATGTTTATTTAGTAGAAATATATAATGTTAAAATATAGGTTTGCAAAAACTTTAGTAGGTTGGATGGTAGAAAGATAGAGAATTAGGTATTTATGTATGAGGTAGACTAAGAGATACAATGTTGTTTTGATTACTCTCATATATGTTTGTATGTTTTTTTTTGTCTGTTTTGTCTTTTTATTCTGAAATAAAAATTATTATATAAAAATAGAAGGACTTCTTCTCCACCATGCAGGCATCCTTCCCCCCTTCTCCTAGCATCACCAAGGACTGCACATACTCATCCTCAAGTTAAACAATAGAACTTGGCCATGATGGGATTATCTAGGGGGGCGGGGCATCGGTTGGTTCCATGGCGGACGCTAACTGTTAGTGCTCCTGAGCCACCTACCCTCCCCCGCTGGAAAACTTACTCAAACACAGTTCTAAAACCCTTATTGATATGGGCAAATTGAACGGAACAAAACACCAAACCAGAGAAACTGTAACATTGCAGATAAAAGTACCGTTAACTCTGGGAAACCCCGAAGGAACCCAAATGACAGTCACAATATCTGAGAATGATATGCTCAATGTGTGGCCTTCAGAAACTGTAGACTATAATGCATTTAATCTTGTGAGCGTAATTGCTTGTCTATACTTTGGGACTGTTAAACTTAACAAATATTTCAGAATTGTAAAGCTTGGGGAAATCCCTATATGGAGGAAAGAGCCAATCCGCCTAGCTCTGCATATGGTACTATTTGCATCTATGTTCATAATTAGTTTTTTGATGGTTTTACAATCTAATGGAAACAATAGTGGTAGTACAGTACAATATGAATCCAGACTGCTGCTCCATATAATAACCTGAGGTAACACCTTGGCATTAAAAGCTGTCATTTCAGCTGGAAGGTATTGTCTGCCTTTTCTATTTAAAAAAATGCTCTATTGCTGCACCAGAGCAAGCTGCTGTTTATTCTAACTGGATGTGGCTCCCTAGGCTCTTAGACAGTCTGCTTCCAGTTTGGTGTAGTGGTTAGAAGCAGTTAGGAGTGGCTAGGTTAGTGGTTAGGAGCACAGACTCTAATTTGGGAGAACTGGGGTTGATTTCCCACTCCTCCACATGTAGCTGCTGGTGTAACCTTGGGTCAGTTACAAGTTGTTTCAGAGCTATTCTCTCACAAGCTGTTCTCGAAAGAGCTCTCTCAGCCCCACCTACCTCACAGGGTGTCTGTTGTGGGGAGGGGAAGGGAAAGGAGATTGTAAGCCACTCTGAGACTCCTTTGGGTAGTGAAGGGCGGGGTATAAATCCAATCTCCTTCTCCCTGAGATCTGTTTAGCAGGAGATGACAGGGATTTGAACCTGGGACATTTCATATACTAAACATATGCATTACCAAATTATGCTGTAAAGTCATAAATATTGACAAGAAAATAATTTGAATACAGGACTCACAAAAAGTTGTTAACTATTTATGCTTTGTTTTGTCTTGTTTCCACTGACTGTTCATTCTAAAGTGTTTGGTTAAGATACATAGGAGCCTTGTCAGCACTGATTTTATTTTTATTGCTCTGCACTATTGCAAAGTTGTTTGATGTTTTCTCTTCAATAAAATTCATCCTGTCCTTTGTACGGTTTGGATGGAGAATATGTTTCTTCCATTGAAAGCAGGTTTTATAGACAAATAACTTTGATTTCAACCCAGTATAATTAAATTAAAGTTGTTGCCCAATTGACTTTGGAGACTTTCCCAGATTTGTATTACATTTTTTAATGGAGATGGACAATTTTAATTGAATTTGAAGCATAAATTTAAAGCCTCAGCCCTAGTGTCTTCCAAAATTTAAGACTATATATATGGGTTTCCAGACCTCCAAGCAACCCATTGCATGTCCCACCGGTTCCTGAAATGCCAGCAGGAGGTAATGGGGGAGTAATTGGGGTACAATGGAAAAAACTCTATGGTTTTACTATAGAGTTTTTGCAAACCTTAGAGAGTCCCATGACTTTCACCAGAAGTTTTGTCAGCGTGCTGGTGGGATGCTGTTGTTCCAGTCCTCATCCACTAATTGCTCCCAGGGATTGCCAGCTGTGCCCTGGTCTGATGAGGCAGCAGGGCCTGCAAGTCCTGCTGGTGGTTGGGGATTGCTGGCAGCCCAGGTGGAAGTAAGAACCCTTGAGCCAGGGGTGATTGGCCATGGGTGGTGGAAGGGCAGGACCAGACCTGCTTGCTGAGACCTTTTTAAAGGGAATCTGAAAACTGGCCAGGGAAGCAAGAGAGCTGTGGAAGTGAGTGGCAACACAGTGGAAATTGTGTAGACAAGGAAGAAGGAACTGGATGGAGAGTACCAAATGAAGAGAGAGGGGTGCTACTTACCTGAGAAGGGGTCACAAAGCCAATGGTTGAAGTCCACCTGGAGGCTCTGGGGAGCTTGGAAACAGGCGAGAAACCAAACAGAGGCAAGCCCAGTGCAGAGAATCAGCACATAGCACAGAAGCAGCCTCCTGACTTAGGGACACAGGAACTGAACCAACAGCTATGGTGAAGCATGGGAGAGCCCCACCCTTTCCGCTAGCAAGGAAGCACCACTGGGCGGGCTAGCAGTGGAAAGGATGCTGAAGAAGGAAGGCATAGGCAAAATTGGGATGACTGAAGGACTTCACAGACAAGTAGGAAAGATTCTTAATTTAAGGTACCAGACTTGGGCTGGCTACAGGGCTGCCTGGCGCCTCAGTGGACTTGGTATTGGCATACTCGATAGCTTAAGGGTTTAGGGCTTGTTTGGACTGGGTGAAGTTATAGTCTGTAGTAAATACTTGTTGAAGAGACTGGTATGTATTGTTTGATTAATCCAGGAGTCCTAGGCTGATGAGGATCAAGGGAGGTGATTCCAAAGTGAATGAACAAGAGAGCCCCGGTCTGAGGCCCTTTGGCCCATGACACCAGTGTTAGCCAAAGCCTCCCCTTGCAATGTGAAGGACGGTATCCCAGACAGGTTAGGGCCAAAGCTGGCATAGGGCAGGCCTAGCCCTCTCTGTGTGCAAGGCCAGCAAGCCCAGGCATGTACTCAGGACTGTCACTCTGACTCCTTCAGTCATCAAGCTCAGATACAGCAAGCACGGATCTGTCATTGTGAAAGGCCAATGTCTTACTTTCAGTATCTGCATCCAACAATCAAACCTCCAGACTTTGCCCCTGATACTGGAACTACCCCAGCCATGGTCTATTGTCGTCATTGTTCCATTAATAGAGCAAAGACTATACAATTGCCCCATGCCTTGCTCACAAAGGCTTCCCCATCTCCCTTGGGTCTTCACAGACGTGCTTGCCAGCGAAGCTGTCTGCTCTTCACCATGGGCTCTTCTCTTCAGAAGGTAGCTATTACCCCATCAATGCTTCACCCTTTTTCGTCTCTGATCTCTTAAGATTGCCTCAACCCTTTATTTCTTAGCTCTTGTGTGTGGTATTTTTATTGAATTAGCTGAATGTATTAGGGATGTTTTCTTAATAAATTTCCAAATGATACTCCCTGTCTGTCGTCTGTGCCACTCTGAGAGGGTTCTGACTCTGGTATAGTTGGAGGACAATTCCTAGCTTGCGTACCCAATTCCTAGCTTGCTCCCCCACCATGAAGAAGCCCCCAACTCAGTCATCCTGACCGCAAAGCGCATAGGCACCCAGTATGAGGACCCCCCTCTCAGATTAACTCCTCTCCCACCAGCCAAGAACCACTGGTCATGCAGACTGCCTTGCAGATCAGCTAAGCAAAAGACTGACCCAGTAACCCCAAAGTGCCCTAAAAAGATGCCATGCCAAGGTCTTGATCACAGGGTGGAGACTGGTGACCTGATGCCCAGATCGTCACTGCCAAAATGCATGACCACAGCCAATGGAGGTGCTCCTGCCAACCAACCATCACCTGGAGCCGCCAACAGTTATACTGGTGACCTCTGTTGTCGCACCACATCTAACATCAGCCAGTACCAATGATTTCTGTCAGCACCATACACCCGGGGCCTCCCATGGCCCAATGCCAGACCTCAGAGGGACTAGACCCCCGTCCTATGGCCGTCAAAGCCACTCAAATGCTGTGGAGTGGGTACCAAAGTAACCTACCCTGCCATCCATCCAGGCCACCCAGTTGGCCACCATGCCCATTTGGACCCACCTCATGACAAAATGTCCCTCCACCGTGTGGAAGGAATTTTTATAAAAGTTTGGGATTAAAATGAGAAAAATAGTTGATACCATATCCACATATGTATATCTGTCTTACAAACAAACAGGCTTGACCTTTTCTCACTAAAGATGTAACACTTTCCATGCCCAGCCCAGGTGTGACTCTCACAATAAGCATCTGGTCAGTCAAACAAGTTTGAGATGTGACAGACCCCCCCCCCAATTTCCTGGGCCATAAAGTACATGACCATTGTGCAGCTGGGACTTCAAATCCACATTGAAAATTTCATGGGAACCAGAAGTTCAAACAAATCCTGATTTTATCTCAGTGATAACACCCATAAGGAGAATCTGTTTGAATCAATGGATGTGTGAGACTCACAATTTAAGGGCAATAAACAAATTGCAGCTGGACCCTAATTCAATATGCAATCCCAGGGACAAGATTTCACATACCTTTGAAAATAACTTTGAAGTAGCAATCTGGGAGCTTCAAAGAACCTGTGGCCCGAATGGTGGGAACAACAAACTCACCCCAGTGTGAACTTTTGGTGCAAGGAAGGGATTTATAATTTCAAACTTCCAGGAAAGACAGTTTACAGCAGACAATTGCCCCTTCCAGATGCTAATTATCAACTGATAGGATTATCAAAAGAAACCCTTTGATCATTGGGTATAAATATTGGGGAAGGTCCCACAGAGTTTCGCTGGCTTCTGAACCTCCAGACACTTCTGGGGAATTAGGAGTCAGCCCAAGGAGATCTCTTTGCTGGGTCTGCATGTTTTGTTGGGTGGGATACTGTCTGCATGTCTGCATGTTCAATTTTTGTATGTATTTCCATTCTATAGTTATTGAAATAGATGTGTATTGTGTGTATAGTTGCTACAGCATTTTGCTGTTTCATCTGAGCCTTTTAAATAATAAAAAAAAATCAATATACAGGAGAGAGACCTTTGCTTGGAGTGTCTCTAGCCAGCGCTCAGCATTTCAAACTGCACCTTCAGCCTTTTGGTAAGGGAGGCAACACACTAGAGGACACGAACCACAGGGAGGGGGTGTGTGGGAACACATTTTCTTCCAACAAACCTATCTAGCCAACATCCCGATGAACTGCAGGTGAAGGGCTGCCTGGTGCCAGGCACCCATGGTGCTGCCCCCCACCCAGCCATCCCCCCATGCTCTGACCTGGATTCCCTTTGACTGCTCCCCCCCGCCCCACAGTGAATTGTTGTCGCTGCTGGATGCCTCCTAATGGTCCTGGCCCCCGGGCCCGTTCCCCTCAGGGGCACTCATGTCACAGGAAGACACAAGGTGCACACCCCTGCACATGCTGCATGCATGCTTAAACTTGAACGGCTTCCTCAAGCATTTCCCAGAGGCATTGAAGCCATAGCAGATAAGACAGGGTTGAACCCCCTGAATCTCACCAGCCTTCCCCCAGTTCCCAAGTGCAAACATGCCACCAGGTGTCCGTTGTCAGCATACCTTCCTGAAGTGTGCCCCGTGGGGCCCATGCATTGAGACCAGAGCTGCTGGTGCTCCTAATCCCACAGCAACAAGGGGTCCAAGGCTGCATGAGAACAGAACCTCTCATCGTATCACAGCCAAGCAGCCCCTGAGTATTCTTTATATGCCCTGTGGATAAGATCCTGAAACTTTACCAATGCTGGCCCCTGGCTGGGTGGACCTGCATTACCACGCCCATGTGTAAGCCAAAAGCCAATTGTCAAGAGGTCTTACCGATTTGCATCCGCTTTATTTTCTCAGACTCCCTGGGGTCATCCCTCATCAGAGCCGTAGCTAAAGCCTTCCTAGTAGGGGGGCCCTGGGGAAAGTGGGAGGGCCGGAATGTGTGTGCGCACGCGCGTGCCGCACACACATCACCCGGAAGTGGCAAAGCTGGGAAGAAGAACCGGTTGTGTCCCCCCCCCCACACCTCTTCTTTTGCTCTCCGGATGGCACGACAACCTCCCCCCCCAAACAATGTTAAAACAAGCAGGACAGATCGATTCTGCTCCTTCCAGACGTCGAAAAGTCCAAAGAATCTGCCTTCCTCCTCCCAAATGTTAGATTTCACCCCCCCGCCCCTCGTCTTAATTGTAGGAATTAAAAACAACCACCACAAGAAGAAGAAGAAGAGCAAGCTAGAAGGTCTGCTGGCCCTTTAAAAATGCAAAAGGCAAAAAAAGAAAGGGGCGGGGGGAGCAGATGAGTCAGACTGTAAATAAACATTTTATTGCTCGGTTTTCTTTCTCTTCCTTCCTTCCTTCCTTCCTTTTTCTTTCTTTCTTTGTCTTTTCTTTCCTTTTCCCTTCCTTCCTGTTCCCTTTCCTTGTCTTCCTCCCTCCCTCCCTTCTTCCTTCCTTCCTTTTTCTTTCTGTCTGTTCTTTTCTTCCTTCCTTTTCTTTATTTTCCTTCTGTCTTTATTTTCTTTCTCTCTCGCCTTCCTTTTTCTTTCTTTCTATTTTCCTTCTCTCTCTTT
>NW_015165234.1:4447550-4450118 GCF_001447785.1 Gekko japonicus
TCTCTTTTGTTCCCGTCCCCCAAACCGGCCTGGGAGGCGGGGGAGCAGCCAGGAAGGCGCAAGGGGTCCACGGGGTGGGGGTGGGCTGCCGGGAGAGCCCTCCGCTGGTGAGGGGACGGGCGGTGGCGAGCGCGGCAGACGCAGCAGTCGGGCTCCTCTCCTTCCCTTCCACGAGGCTCCGCTCCTTTGGTGAGCCCCTCTCCAGATGCAGCACACCGCCACGGACGCGAGTCCCGATTAGAAGCTGCCGCCGCCAAGCCTCTCCCGGAGCAGCCGGACGCCCCAGCAGCCTGCGGGATGCCGGAGGCGGCGGCGATGGGCGGGGGGAGCAGAGCGGGAGGGAGGGGGCCCACAAAACCAGTGGGGGGTGGGCCCCATGGGCCCCACGCGGGCTACGGGCCTCCCTCATGCTTACTTTCACCTCAATATCCCTAAAGAGGAGTGTGAACATGTTCACATACTCACCCCTCCAGATCTTCACTTTCATGGCTAGCAGCAGGTAGTCCCCTAGCAGGAGAGACTTCTCCATGTAGGCATAGGGAAGGTTCAGTGCCAGGTCCTGCTGCCCCCCACCCCACAAACGATGGTGCACTTGGCACGGGTGTAACCCCAGAGGGCGTGCCCAGCACAGGCATGGTGCCCGGTGCAAGAAACGGTCCAGGGCCCTGCTGCACCTGCTCTGTTGTGTCAAGTCCCACCATCGGGGCCCTTGAACCAGCCCCCTGAGACCCCTATGGGGGTGTGCACTTTGGGAGCCGGAGCCTGTGGAACCCCAACTGTGGGACCCACTCCTGCAGGACCAGAGAACTCACCCATTCTCTGGCTCTGTCGCTCGACTCCTGGGTATCCTCCTTGTCTTCAGACCCCTGCAGTTGTGCCAACCTATATAGGGCTCACTTTTCTTGTTCACGAGCTGCGGACCTGGGATGCTTATGAGGGGAGCCCAACCCAGACATGCCCTCACCACCTGCCTTCCACTTCTTCACCTTTGCCCTCTCCAGGGCCTTGATTTTGGCTACCAGGTCTCGCAAGGAGGGCCCACCCTCATCCTCAGAGGATGAGGTAGCCAGCGGTGCCTGCCTGGGAGCCTTCTCAGCTTGGCTGCCCATCTTCTGTGGTGCCTTCTTAGCTGCTATAGAGTGTTCATGATAGATTGGGAAAAGAATAACAATGAGAGATGTAAAGGCCAAGTGCACCCTCCCTGAGCGATGTTAAGTCCTGGACCCCCTGAGAGATGTTAAAACCAAGCACATCCTCCTAGACTCCCCCAATCTTCCTCCCTCACCTGCATAAGCTGGTGGAGAGGGGCACACTATGCTGCCTTATTCTAGATCAGAACCATGTCCCCATAAACCCACTGCTGCGAAGGAATGCACAATGCTGACACACTGAATTGGACCCCCGACCCCTTAAAGCCATTAAAGCCAAAGAGGGAAGTATGAAGCTGCCTTATCCTGAATTAGCCAAAACCCCATAACTTACTGAAGAAAGTTCCTGGAGGACTGGTAACACAGATAAAAGCACACATGAAGCTGTCTTATACTGAATCAGAGAATTGGTCCATCAGTCAGCAGTCTCCCCTCAGACCAGCAGCAGTTCCCCAGGCTGAGATCCTTCAGGTAGAGAGGACATGCTGAGCTGCCCACCCTGCAATCCTCTGCCCCCTCCCAACCCTGGCTGCGGCTCTCTGAATACCCCCACAGAGGGCCCCGTTCCCACAGCAACAAAGGCTCTGCTCCAAAGGGGTCCAGCCCAGCATAGAAACGACAATGCCGGGGAACCTGCCGGCTCTGCCTCCATCAGCAGCCAAGACCAGTAAGCCTCCAGCAAAAAGAGTCAGACAGGCAAGGGCAGAAGGGCCAGTGTGCTAGGAAATGGGCGGGGAGGAGCCAAGTGAAAGTGCCTGAATGGGCTGGGGTAGGCAGCCAGACACCTGTAGATGAGCATACGGATGGATGGAAGGGGGAGAGAGTGGGCTGCCACAGTGCAATCCCATGCTGTTCAGTGGCCTGTGCTGAATGAGCCCTC
Organism: Gekko japonicus; assembly: GCF_001447785.1. Classification (NCBI taxonomy): domain Eukaryota; kingdom Metazoa; phylum Chordata; class Lepidosauria; order Squamata; family Gekkonidae; genus Gekko; species Gekko japonicus. Next base: position 4,449,579 of record NW_015165234.1, read on the forward strand.
AAGCAAGGTTGGGGGGGAAATGGGTGCCAGCGCCCAAACAGCATACCACCCACTAGCTGGTGGATGGAAGAGTGCCCCAGACAGGTGCCAGTCAGTTGGCTGCCGCAGCCACACCCTAATAGCCGAGGGAGAAAGAAAGCCTTGCCAGACCCTTGCTGCTGGCCACCCAAAGTCACCACCACCCTCCTCGAGGCTCCATGCATGTCTTCTGGTTCCATTCTGGATTATTTTGGGCCTCTCAGCCTAGAGGAAGTCGACAGACTGATTGCAACGGTACGCCCAACCACATGCAGCCTTGATCCGTTCCCCTCCTGGCTAATTAAAGCTGGCCGCGAGGGGTTTCAAGGCACCCTTAGGGACATTATCAACAGGTCCCTCTCTGAGGGCCTATTCCCAGGGGCTCTCAAGGAAGCGATGGTCCACCCTCTCTTTAAAAAGCCATCTCTGGATCTCGCCGAATTGGCCAACTATCAGCCAGTTTCCAGTTTGCCCTATCTGGGCAAACTAATACGGCGATTTCGCACTAGAGCTGCCTTGCGG
>NW_015165235.1:0-16520 GCF_001447785.1 Gekko japonicus
ACTGCATTTTGAGTGCTCATACATGTATTGTGTCCCTTAATGAGAAGCAGCTGTAAGAAGTGCTGGTTTGACCCCAAAGTGTGCTTGTTTTGCTGCTGTCTCTGTTTAAATGGAATTGGTGTGAACTGCTCTGTCTTTGCTTTTTCAGACAGGTAACAATTAAACCATTATTAGTCCCAGTCTGCTTTAACCAGTAATCTGGGGCAAAAAAAAATATTATGTCCCGCATATGTAAATATAATCTGTTTATAGTTGGGCTGGCTGTTGTGCTGCATATCAGTCATGTTAAATGCACTAAATTTGGGATATGAAGCAAAATGTGGGCAAACCCCAGTGTTTGTACATGGTGTGTTTGCCTTCTTTTGCTAACATTATTTAAAATTTGCAAACATTATTTAAATGTTTAAATTACATATTCGAATCAGAAATTTTTCCTAGAAAACCCATACCACTCATTCTTTATGTTCTGAATTGATCTGGGGAAAATGCATGGTGTGTCAGTTTAACTGGCTGGCAAGATGTCTTTTTAGTGCTTGACAGCAGAAAAATAAATACAAATTGAATTTTTTTTTTAATTAGAGGTTGTTTTTATGAATGTGTTGAAGGCATCTGGAGTTATTTCAGACTGTTGTAAAACAGACCTGCAAACAGTCCTGCTTGTTTGGAGGATGACAGGCAGTCCCTAAGGTTGCAGTCCCTAAGAGTGAAATAAACTTTTTTTTTAAATGGGCTTTTCAGTCAGTTTCAGGTCAAGGTATGAAGTAGTTGGATATGGTCTGGGGGTTTTCATTTTAGAAAGCAGACAAAGTATTGTGGCAAAGTAGAGAATATCATGAATATCTGGGTACAGAAGATTGGGGTTTGTAATTGCCTTAAATATTTATCTATATGATATTTTGCAAGAAATAGTTCTAAAAAGTGAGGGTGGTTATGATAGTTTTTGTCACGGCTCAGGTGGGGTGTCACCTGCTGCTGCCACCACTCTGGATTTACGATCCCTTGAGAAGGCCCAGAGCACCCTCCCAAGACCTTCAGACCTCCCTTTTGGCCAAATAATAAGAGTGAGGACCAGGCAGAGTAAACAAGGAAAAGGTTTATAGGAGGTCAAACAAACAAGGTGCAGAATAGGAATAGTAAGTGGGTGAAAAGAAATCAAATGGCCTAAAATGTCTAAATATATACTGTCCCTAGCTCACTACCTTAAGTGGCCTTAGACTACTCACCCTTCCCTCAGGATAAGGGTTTCTTCCCCACAGCAGCTTCTTTCTTCTGGACCTGTTTCCTGGGAAGAACAGCTTTTCCTCTTGTACCAGTTCTTTTATTCCCCAGCCCTCTTTTCCCCTATTGGTCAAAATCGGTGCCAAAACTTCCCAAGGCCTTCTGGGGTTTGTAGGCTCAGCCTCCCCTACTGCTAGCCAGGATCCCTTGGCCTAGTAGGCCTCTGGTGGCACAGCCCAGATCATGAACAGTTTTAAATACGGGTTTTCAGTTGGAGTGCACACTTGGGATTTTCCCTGAACACTGTTATGTTTCTGCAAGCTAAGCAGAGGTTCGAAGAATGAGCCACAGCCCCTCAATATTTGAGACCCTGGAGAGTTGCTGCTGGTCAAATTGCTGATAGTTCAGTGGTCTGATTCGGTATAACACAGCTCTCTCTGTGTGTGAGTATATCAGTTGCATACTTAGAAGGGGCTGGGCATAATGAGGCCAAACAATTAGACTCAGGAAAGTTAAGCAGTCTTGCTTATTATTAAAGGTCTCCATTAATATTTGCAAGTGCACTGTAAAATGTTGAAGTTGTTTTTGTTATCTATACTGCTTTTCACATCATCCTACAGAAAAAGTCCCTAGAGTCTATCAACTCCAGGCTTCAGCTGGTTATGAAAAGTGGTAAATATGTACTGGGATACAAACAGACTCTGAAAATGATCCGGCAGGGCAAAGCCAAGTTGGTCATCCTTGCCAACAACTGTCCCGCTCTGAGGTAAGTGAGCATCTACTGAAAACAGACTTCTTTTTAAGTTCAAAGGGTGTGTGTATATTGATGCTTTCAGCTGCATGGCTGAAATAGGATTTCTTAACCACTGATTTTTTTTAGAAAAATGAGCTGCTTCAAATGTTGCACTACCAAATTATATATACACAGCATATATAGGTTAGAAACCATATTTATGTAGCAGAGACAGAGTGATGTATACGGCACAAAAACAATGGTTAAGTAACAGTCTTCGGCTATTACGTCTCAAAAGTAGCTTGTGCATGCTTAACGCTGATTCTAGGGAACAGGTGCAGTAGATCTTCACAGGACTTGATCAGATTATTCTTCTCAAATTCTCATCAGTCCCCAGTGTGCAAGGAATGCTTCTCTCAGGGTGGATTAGTGGAAACCTTTGCCCCAGTACGGCCCCAGTCACACGGCAAAGTTGCCGTGGGAGAGGCACGGATGGTGGGCGGATTATCCGGGTGCGATCACACCCCAACATCTGGGAAGTGGAGCGCACCCGTGGCTTACCACCGACAATGCGGGTTAAAAAACTAGTACCTCCAAGGTATTAGTAAACGTTTGCCACGGGCTGCCTCCAGACGCCCAAGGTGTGATCGCGCCTGAGTGCGGCATTCCCCTCCAGTCCCTCGTTTGACCGGGCCCTACATCAAGGTTAGCATGATGTTTTCTTGCGACTTAGTACCTCAGCATCTGTTTGGCTGAAGATTGCTTGTACTAGAAGAGGTAATTAACAAGTATAGCACATGCTTATGCAAAACATTTCTTTCAAAAGGATTTTTTTTTTAGGCAGGTAGAATGGTCTGTGCCATAAGGTGCTGCTGGTAAAAGCTGCAGGACTGTATCACTATAGCTTCCGTCCTAATGGCATCAGTATGCTATATTTTTGCTAAAAGCCAGGTTTCTAGGATGTGAGACATATTAACATTGTGTGTTTAAATTCTCAGAAAATCGGAAATTGAGTACTATGCTATGTTGGCCAAAACTGGCGTGCACCACTATAGCGGCAACAACATTGAACTGGGTACAGCTTGTGGAAAGTACTACAGAGTATGTACGCTGGCCATCATTGACCCAGGTATGTAGGCTGCCTTTTAAACTAAACTTATTTTAAGTTAAGTTACTGTTTATTTAAATTATTTACAGTCTGCTTTTCTCAAAAGACAACTTACACTGTATCGCTTGGTCCTGTCACTGATATTGTTTGAAAGCGGCGCCAATTTCAGAATTCAGGTCTTGACCACTTTCAGGTCAATATGCAGCAAAAGCAACATCATGCTTGTTGAATATGTGTTAGCTTAGATTTAGCAACATGGCCTTACATCTCTCATAGAACTCACTATGGGCTCCTGCAATACACTAGAATCAGCCCTGTGATTTCTGGAGATGTGACTTGCATTTAACTAGTATTTAACTTAGCTGGCCGTCTAAATCAAATAAAAAACTGTAATAAAATGACTGCAACACTTTTGTGATCTATTCAGGTGAAATTTGCTGTCTTCAAAGTGCCTGAGATGAACTAGGCACTTTGAAAACGTGTTTTAAAAATCAGTGCAGAGTAATCTGCTCTAATGAAAATCTGAAGGGGCAATCTGGACTGAGTGTCTGGCTTCTATAATTGTGTGTGTGTGGGTAGTTCTATAATGAGACATCAGGTAAACTAGCTCCCATTTATCAGAGCTCCCATTATAGCTTAGAGGTTCGTTGGAAGGCGCTTGATGAGGACTGAGGTCAAAAGTTTTCCCCAAAGCATTTCTGAGTTTATATTTTGCTTTCCATAGGCTTTTACACTCCAACTAAGATTCTCATTGTGATACCTGAAAAAGCATTAACACTGCGAATATTCTCGCTGTCCTGATCGTCCAGTGGTCAGGGCAGGCTAGACATTCGCTATAGCAACACTATGCAGTGTGTCCCCAGGGCTAGTTTGCCTCCCTAGCTCTGGTTTTTAACTGCTAGTGATATTCCGGAATAATGAATGGGACTTGTCTAGTGTGGGTTACCTTTTAAGATAATGCACTTAAATATATAGAGGTTAATAAATCTTTGTTCTAACCTTCTTGATGTTAAAGTGCTGATTTTTTTTTCTCTTAACAGGCGATTCTGACATCATTAGAAGTATGCCAGAACAAACCAGTGAGAAGTAATATTGCAGAACTTTTCATTTTTGTGTAATAAAAACTGGTTACAAATCTATTGCTAGCATCAGCTTTCATAAAATGGATACAAAGAGACACCTTAAAAATCAAAGTAAGAATACACTATAAATTTGCAACTAGATATGTGAAGTACACAGATAAATTCCTGTGTTACATAATTTTATTGTAACTTATTCATGGAATTCATATAGTTGGAGATTCTTAATAATACCAAGCATTTCAGGTCAACCAGACTACAATTAGCATCCACTGAGGATACCGAGGACTACTATTAGATACATTGCCCCTGTTGGTTGATATTGTGCCTCTTTATTGGAAAAGCTGCAACTGTCTAGCTTTACACAAAAGACCAGTTATTTGGAAGAGGCACAGGGAAGGGAAGGTTGAGGGTGGGAAGAGAGAATTCAGAATACCTCAAGTGTAATTGAAGTGGCTAAATTTGCGGATGATACAAAGTTGTTCAGGGTGGTGAAAACCAGTGAGGATTGTGAGGTACTCCAAAGGGATCTGTCAAGGATGGGCGAGTGGGTGTCAACATGGCAAATGGGGTTCAATGTGGCCAAGTGCAAGGTGATGCACATTGGAGCCAAAAATCCTAAATATAAATACACATTGATGGGGTCTGAACTGGCAGAGACTGAGCAAGAGAGAGATCTTGGAGTTGTAGTGGATAACTCACTGAAAATGTCGAGACAGTGTGTGACTGCAATAAAGAAGGCCAATGCTATGCTGGGGATTATTAGGAAGGGTATTGAAAACAGATCAGCCAATATAATAATGCCCCTATATAAATCAATGGTAAGACCTCATTTGGAATACTGTGTGCAATTCTGGATATTTTCTAGTGTGAGGTGTAAAATAGCCCTTTCCTGAGCAGCAGGTGTTTTCTGTTAGAAGGGCATAGGGATCATTCTAGTATATTTAACCCTTGAGTGTGGCCATGTTGTTTGTCCTTGAGATACAATTTCAGAGGCCTAACTGAATTTCAAAACCTAACTCAAACTTATACATAAGGAAACTGTGTAGGAAGTCTTGAGTACAACAAGCAAGGTGTTAAACTGAATGTGAGAATGCATGTGTATAATTCAGTCTTGAATCAGTAACTTGCCTTATGGAAACCGAAAGATACTAGAGGTCAACTTGAACTAAAACAATAGCTCCAGGAACTGGATCTAAAACTCGAGTGGTACAGCTTTAGAAGATACAAGATTAATAACCCAAATGTGTGCATTCTGACAAAGCCATCTCTCACAACTGCCTATCCTTTCGTGTCCTCCAACAGTTGCCCAATCTAATGAATATACAGTGAGGTTTACACTCAGGCTATGTGCTGCACATAAAGGTGGTCATGAGCAGAATTATGAGTGAACATCCAAGGAAAGCTGAGATTCTCAGAACTGTGAGCAACACACTAAGTATGAAACTAGATGTACCAACAAAAGATGGCTATTTTACCTCTGGGAATGTGGGCACAGAGTGTGGGAAAAGTCTGTACTTTGTTTTACCATATGCGGCTCTGCCCAGAGTCGGCACTAAAACGGGACAATCATTACATTTATATCCCACCTTTGTCATGGGAATTGGGGTTGGATCCCATGGAAAAGATCTGCATTAATAAGACAGAACACACATAATTTCTGCCAACTCCCACACCCAAGGCTGCTCCTGAGCATTCGATCACCCAGAGCAACATTATTGGGGGAAGGGTTAAAGTTGCAGCAGGACGAGGGAGATAGTAAAGTTGTGCTTCTGTGCCTGGAATTTATCCCAGATCCAACCAAGGTAATGTATGTTTGACAGACTGTCAACAGTTAATACCTCACAGAGAACCTTTGAGTGACAGGCTGTTCACGCGGAATTCTATGGGGAATTCTGTTGAGAGCATCAGTTAAGAAATGACAGTTGAAGAGATAGTTTAGCACTGACTATGGCCTGGGAAACAGGCTGAAGGAGTGAGTGGATCACAATGGATCCCCATTCAAGCCAAAAAGGGACAGAGCTTCTAGTGTAAGAGAATTAATTTCTGCCCAGTGAAAAGAGAGAGAACTCTTAAAAGATAATTTGTCTTCTTATCCTATGATTGCTAAGCTTACTCAAGTCCGTTGGTGAGGTACCTTTTGGACCATGCAGTGTCTACCAGATCATCCTTATCCATATGCTTGTTAATCTGGTTCAAAGAACTCCGAAAGGTTGGTGTGATGGACAGGTTAGGTTTTCGTCTCTAAGAGCAACCAATGGGAACTGATGGAATGTACGTAAGAGGGACAGATGAAAACAGCCAGTTAAGGCAATTGGGAATGAGATTGGCTGAATTAAACTGACAAAACCAGCCTACGGCTGACTGGAAAAAGGTCACCTTGTAAGGAAGAATTCGTAATGCCTGAATAGGGAAGCAGAATCCAAAAGTTCAACGAAAGAGAAACTTCCTAAGATCTACCTGATCACCTCCAATGTTATGTTCAAAGCATAAATGTTAGCTCCTTGTTTGTTTATGGTCTCAGCGGAAGAAGCAAGCGTGTGTGCACACATACAGACGCAAAGATCTTGGTCTATATATAAATATATAAGCATATGAATAAATGGTTGCAGTATGTGAATGCAGTAGTGATTGAGTCCCCAGCCCTAATAGCTCTGTGCAATGTCTGAGGGAGGGGTGATTATTAAAGGGGACTGGGCTTCCCTATCCGGTGATGTCTGAGTGCGAGAGCAGTCTCATGGCGCTCTCTGTTTTAAAAGAGGCAAGACAGGTGGTGAACTGTGACTGCCTGACCTATCTGTAACCCTGAACCTGTGAGAAAGAGGTTGTAGAGGGTGATAGGGACTTTCGAGAAAATAAAAAGCATCACAATTGGAGATGCAGAACTTCCCTCTGAAGAAGCCATGCTTATTTTTCCTCAGCAGCCTTTGGTCTTCAATGTGCTTAATAATTCCCTCTTTAGTTTCAACTAATTTAGCTGGAACAGATGTTAAGTTAATTGCCCTGCAATTCCCGGATGTCCCCTGGACCCCTTTTTAAAAATTGGGATGAGCTTTGCTACTATCCAGTAACCTGGCATGGAGATTAATTGTGGCCACAAGTTACTTGTTAACAGATCAACATTTTCACATTCGGGTTCCTTGGGTGTGTGCCATCTGGATTTTCAGTTTGCCTAGTAGTCCTAGAACTTCATCTCCTATCACCTCAGTTTGACTCTGTTCTTCAGGCCCTTCCTCAAAACTACAACTCTGGCATGGGTATATGCCCTGCATTTTCCAGAGTAAGCACAGGATTCATTCAGTTTCCCTGCTGTCTCCCCATCTTCCTTAAGCCTTTTATTCCAAGGCCCAACTGGTTTCCTTCTGATATATTTGAAGGAATGCTTATTGTTTGTATTAATATTTTTGGTATCTACTCCTCAAAATCTCTTGTCTTACTTTATTGTCAACTTACATTTGTTTTGTCAGAACCCCCTTGATTGCAGAAACCTTCCCACTTTTTACAGCAGCTTAAATTAAGTTGTATGATGTACTTTCCAGCCGTACTTTGCAGGTCTTGTTCAAAATCTCACGGCACCACTTTAGATTCTTTTTTCATTAAAAGCACCATTTTATTATATTACATAGCTTATTTCAATTGAAAACAACTGTATAAAACACTGGATTGTACATCTTCTATTTGCCATCAATGCAAAAATGCAGTCTGGTACGGTACTTTGTTGAAATACTGGAGCCATAAATCTCTCCTTTCTCCTAGGAGCACACAAGGCCTTTGATACATTACCTTTGTATCTATAAATGTACAGCACAACATACGTTTCTGCTGAGTGTTCTTCAGTATCTTAATCTGTTTTCCAGGGCTTCCATTCTTTTTGTCATCTTGTCTAGTAATTATACATTAAGGAAAAACATTATAGGCCATTTAATACATAATGTTGCATAGCACTATATATGAGGTGTATTGAATCCTACAGATTATTTCTGCCTGTGCGAAAGTACTTCTGGCAGAGGGGCTGATTTTTGCTGACTTTTCTTTTTCCCATTGCAGGACCTCCCCCTCCCATTATGCTTAACACTGTTCCTGGGAGTCCCTTCAGGACAAGGTTTCAAAGGATGTGGGGATTTACATGGCGGGAGGGATGGGACAGGGGAGTTTTATCCCAAAAACTGCTCGTGGACCATTGGATCCACCTTAGTATTATTTACTTAAAAGATTTATAGCCTGCCTTTTAGCCCTATCAGGACCACCAACTTGCTCGGAAAAGCTAAAAACAGAGTACTATAAAAATTAATCATAAAACCAGAACTAAAATATACGTATATAAAAACACAGACATCAATTTAAAAGGGTGGGGTAGAGAGTAGAGACGAACCGAATGCACCCTCGAAAATGGCTCATTTGGGCCCCTTTTGGGCTGCTCCAGGCCAATTCAGATTCTCTGATCTGAATCGGCTTGCTGCCGAAATTCGGCGGCAATTCGGCCCCATTATATCCTATGGGTCATTGAAGTCTTGCCACCACGATTGAAAAGGCCCTCTCTCGGGTGACCACCCGCCTAATCCCAGAATGCAGGGGGCTCCCAAAGCAGGGCCTCAGAAGGTGACTGTAGTGGCCAGGTAGGATTGTAAGGGAGTAGGCAGTTCTGAAGGTAGTCCTTAGTAGAGTTACCTGATTGATTATAAAGTTAAAATCCCACAAATTGCATGTAACTACTAGAGACATCTCCATCCAAAGAAATGCACATCCATCTCCATCTGAAGGTATGCGCAGCCAGTTAACTGACCACATCAGTATTGCTGTGTTGGGGTGGACAGGAACACTGAGAGATGTAGCTGCTGTGGAACCCTGCCTGGTGCAGAAAAAAGCTGATATAGTAACAGCGACAGATAGTAGTCCCACTGAACACTTGGCAACCACATCTGTGACGTGTATTTGTTCAAGCATAGCTGAGTTCTTGGCAGGAGTAAGAAACAACAGAAACATTAGGATAGATGGCACTTAATGATGCCAGCTATTCAGTCCCATGCTGCATAGCAGTTTTGTGGCAGATTGCTCTGCTCCAGCAGCTGAAGTAGTTACCTAGCGCCAAGGACTTCAGTAACTGTAGCAGCTGACAGTGTCGCTGAGTTCTGACATTTCTTAAAGGTAGGCTCTGTGTGCATAATGTGATATTCAGCTTTTAGTCACTGCTCAAGATCACCTGATCATAGACAAAAGGAAAGTAAGTAAATAGGCAGCTTGGACTCTCAAGATTGCAGCTAGAGGGAGCCTTTGCTTCATACTGTTACTACCAAGCTTTGTATGAAACCACAGCATGTACTGGCAGTGTCAGCGATGTATTCGATCCAGTGTACTAGAAATCAGACTCGTGCTAAAAACATGCCACTACTACTGAAGTAAACAGCAAGGCACCAGAAAGAGTACAAAACAGGTACTGTGCTTTCAGTGTAATCTCATTCCCCCTTGTTCCCCGGTATATATACATCAGTTCATGGTGATTCTGCATATCATGTCCATTTTCCTGTTCAAAGTACCCCCTGCTTCAAACTTACTAGAAGATTATTGGGGAAAGACTCCCAAGTTGTAACAACTCTCCTTTCTGTTCCTACCCGAAGCGTACAGGAGCTATCAGATGTGCCAGGGACTGCAAGTTTTTAGATGAAGCTCTTGCAGAACTCCTTCAAATATGTATTTATTTCTTAATGTCAGACTATTCCCTTATTAGAATGGGGTTTGATTTTTAAATCAAAGAACCTATGAATTCATTGGAACAGGAACATGTATGTAAAAAAAGGATATATTGTCTTGTTAGTTTTTTAACTTCAGCATTTGCCAAATTCTGGAATGTCATAAGATTTTCACATTTGCATGGATCTTTCTTGTCTTCTGAAGGATTCCCTGAACAGGAAGTGGAAAGTATTCATAACACACAAGCTAAGGAAACAGAGTCATCCTTGGAACAAAGCTATTAAATCTAACCTATGCTTACATTAACTGTCATTAAAGTAATCAACAGCGTAGTGTGCTGGAAACTGATGGAAGAAGTATGGAAAATTTTTCATGACTAGATTTAGCATATACATTTAGCACATTTAACACATCATTGGAAGTCCAGTACTTTTGCTGAAACAGCAGTGAGTTGTGCAGAATTGCAGATTCTTGATCACAGAAAGCTGCAACAGGCCAGGATACACAGGCAGGAGAAATGGGCATCAATTACACTTTTATCTCATCTCTCTAGCTCATGATTCTCCCCTGTACATTTCACCTTCACAACAAGCTTGTGAGGTAGGTTAGGCTGAAAGAGAGTGAATGGCCCAAGGTCACCCAGTGAATTTCCATGGCATATTGGGGATTTGAACTCTAGCTCAACACTAACCACACCATCAGTACTGTCACAGATGTATGTGCCAGCTACGTATTCAGCAGAGGGAAGATTCTTGTGAGCAACAGCAGGTCTGCATGCACAAACCCCAAGATCAAGGCCACTGTCTGTTAAAGCTAATGTCTTACAAGACTGATACTATCTAATGCTTAACTATAATGCCTTCATATTTGTTCCAAAATGGAGCAGATCCTGCAGAGTTCAGATTCAGAATGTTCACAGCTACATGAGAGAAACTGCAAGTGCACAGGCAAAGAAACAGGAGGAAACTGAGGCCTAGTCCTCCTCACTGATGAGTCCAAGCTACATTGAGAACGCATCAACTAGATGGCAGGGGGAGCCTCCCATGATCGGATGCTTCATACAATGAGCTCCTTCCACACTGAAAACCAGATGTGAAGGAGAAGGGTGACAATTGCAGTCTGAAGTGGTAGGAGACACCAGCAGAAAGACTTACCACCTTGGTGAGAACTATAAGGTTGGATCCTGTATAGAATCACAGAGTTGGAAGGGGCCACAGAGACCATCTAGTCCAACCCTCCCGCTCAATGTAGGGTCTGCCTAGAGCATTCATGACAAGTGTTTGTCCAGATGCTGCTTTGGACTCTTCTTGTTGAAAACATTTTCCCACTGGCACCAGAGATTGACAAGCAGGAGGAATGTGCTAATGCCGACAATAGACTGCCAAACCAAGGTGTGCTGGTGGCAGAGCTCTGTGTTTAAACAGAGAACTGTGCTAGTTATGCCAGCATTAATTATCAGGGTCCACTCAACAGCAAAGGGATGTGAAGGGAGAGGGATGAACCCTCTCCTAGACCGCAGCAGCTCTCTCCTGACCGGACCTTTTCTTGGTGATTTGCTCCTTAGCTGGGAGAAAAGTTCTTGGGGGAAAAAGGAAGCTACATGGATTTTAAGCTGAAAAATGTAGTATTCCAAACTCCTCATTAGTGTGCCCCTTTTGTAAATTTAACTATCACGAGCACCTTGATATCTAATTTTGTCCTAATTTCCCCCTTTTGGGAGAAAGGTGAGACTGAAATGACTACAGTAGAACCCAATGCAGAGTTATTCCAGTCTAAGCTCACTGATACCAATGTTAATCGCTTTCAGCAAGAGTTACACTGCCAAACATCTTGTCAAACCATGAAACTGCATGAAAGCAATACAGATCAGTGAGAAACAGTATGGTGTACTAGAATGCCAGGTTGCCTCCCCAGTTGCAATAGTTCTTCTTGGGTGCTTCTCCAAAACACCATTGTCTGGGCATCTCCCCATGGGGTTTTGTTGGTGTTACTGTGACTTTTCTCAAACCTGCTTTGGTGTATTTCCCAAATATTGTTCTCAGATGTTGGTCTGAGGGAACTGTGGACAGGAAGGTACAAACTTCTCACCTACATCTGGTGCCATTTTCCCTTCCCCCACTTTAACACACCCCCCAGCCAGGAAGCTTTTTCCTGTTCTTAAAAAAAATTATTAATAATAAATATATTGCTGTGTTTTTCTCACATGATAGGGATAGGGAGAAGCAAACTCCCAATTAAAAAAATAATGTCAAAGGGGGGGGGGGAATCACCCTGCTTGGACGCTCCAAGCAGTGAGAGTAAAACATGGCATCACCCCCATGAGGAAGCAGCCTCAAATTTGGGCTTTTCCACATTTCCATTTTACTCACTAGTAAGTTCCTGTCTCTTTTTTTTGGGGGGGGGGTTCCCCTGTTTCGCTCCCTCTAGTGGTCAATTCAGGTAACACAAGTTTATTTCCAGCATATCTCCCTGCAGATTTAAAATGCGGGTTTTCATGCTGGAAATAAACTTGTCTGATATCAAATCAACCACCAGAGGGAGCAAAACATGTACGAAAGAGAACACCCCCCCAAGAAACAGGAACTTTGTTGTTGTTGCCATCAAGTTACAGTGGACTTATGGCAAACCCATAAGGTTTTCAAGGCAAGAGATGTTCACAGGTTTGCTTTTCACCAGCAAGTAAAATAAGGCTGCAGAAAAGCCTGGTGAATGGGAAAGCCCTGCTCACATCCTTGGGTGACTTTCAGCCAGTCACTGATTCCCAATCTAACCCATTTTATTGGGTTGTTCTTAGGATAAAACAGGGAGAAGGAAAACCATGTATGCATCCCTGAGTTTCTTGGAGGAAGTACAGGATAAAAATGAGATCAGCTAAAGGAAAAACACTGACATTTCCATAACCCTGGCAAATCAAAGGAGGTGGCTAATACTGGTACACATGCTGATGATGAATACTAGTAATAAATATTACCTTTGCAGAACACAGATTTACCTGAAACTACTGTTGATCGCAACCGTTTTTCTTCGAAAAGATATTTGTGGTGGACTGCAAAATTGGAACAGGCAAGAACATCTTTGATTGCTAGTGTAGCTGCTTCAGGTTCTGCAGGGGAAACCACACAGAAAGAGGTGGAGTTAAAATATTTACCAAGCCTTCTCTATTGCATATTATACAATATCTTATTGCAATTCAGCGCTTTATTTAAAATATTCCATCCCACTTGTACACACAATTAGGGCCTTCAAGGCAGTGAGCAGTTAAAAAGACACCGAAAACTAAATGCCTATACACACACACACCCCAATTTAACAAAAACATACAGGCAGGAGGGTCAGTTAGAGAACCCCAAACAAAACAGTGAAGATAATGATAGAGGGAGACAGACAAATCTCTCAGGTGAGGGAATTCCACAATTTTGGTGGCACAACCGAGAAGGTTGTTTCGTGGACTGCCACCATCTGGCCTCACATGGCAAGGATACCCAAAGCAGGGTCCCATAAAGATTATCATAATGGTCAGGTAGGTTCATATGAGAGTAGGTGGACCACAAGCAACTTAACTTCAGTTCACAAGCAACTTAAACGTAACTTTTTAGTGAAGGAGATCCAACTAGGATATCATCTTTCTGAAAGGTTTTTAGACTAATCCAGCACAGAGACAGAATATACATATTTTATACTTTTTCAGATTGATACTGTAGCATGGCTTTAGCTGAAACAAGTTAATGTAAAAAAATCCCCATATGTATCTGACCAAACAGGTCAAATTATGAAGGCTGTCTTAAAAGTTTCATGCATTTTGCTGTACGAAACTTGGGAGGACAACATTACAATCCATGGACAACATTACAATGAATGCATCCCAGTCTTACATTCCCTGGAGAAGAAACAGTATAAAAATGCTTAGTGAATGATCAGCTGAAGTGGAAACCCAACATACATAGGCTGAAAATATCAGACCTTCAGAATATGAATCCATTAATCCTTCTGGTAAATCCTGATGGTATTTCAGAGCTGGAAGAAATATTGTCAAAAAGAAGTAATACAGTTATACAGTAGCATTGGTTGCAGAAGGTGATACATATAATCGTGAAGATACAAAAGCAAAATTGATAGTACAAGCCAACTTTGCAATAAACATTGCCTTAAGTAGAAATAATTATTTTAGGACAACATAATACATCAAAAAGAATTATTTCTGTTAGTATGGTTTATACTTCCCCAGATTTTTTTGCATTCACCCTTGAGCATATGTATATCTAAACAAATCTAAGCTGGGGGTTTAGAGATTTTGACAACAGCAATATTTGTGCTCACAGACTGGCATAAATGCCTCCAGTTGCAAAAGAGAATGGCTAGATCCAAATTATTGTGAATGGAGCAACAGTAGTGGATGGAATAAGAAATTCTCCCTTTCCGCTGTCAGTACAGCCTACTGAAACCCCCTGAAATTCTACTCTCGGAGCTCAGGGGACCCTTAGGTATAGCATGCAGGCAAAGTGGGGGAGGACTGCAGAGGCAGCAGGGAACTGGCAATAAAACATCTGTTCTACTGACTGTGATTACACAGCACCTTTCAGTCAGTGAAGCAACTGCTGGGAGGGGGAAAATTAAATATCTGATATTTCAAGAGAGTGACAGAATTCATTTTTAAAAAAATGATTCAGGTTGGGGCTAGGGTTGCCAGCTCTGGGTTGGAGATTTTGTGGGTAGAGCAAGCAGGGTTTGGGGAGGGACCTCAGCAGGGTACAATGTCATAGAGTCCACCCTCCAAACTGGCCATTTTTTCCAGGCGGAGCTGATATCTATAGCTTGGAGATCTGTTGTAAAACTGGGGCTATATAAGTAGTCCAAAGAAAAGTGTAATCCATTTTTTTGGCTAATTTTGCTTGTATTTGGCTTGTGGGCTGAAGTTGGATACCTGTGCTCTAGAAAAACTACAGACGGAGATTCTAAGCTTTGCGTAGACTATGTCTGGTTTATGAGGCTATATCAGACATTATCCAGAAGAATCACAGGTTTATGGAGTAGGGGGATATTACCATGGCATACTTAAGGATAGAAATGCTTGGGGCTATATAAGTAGTCCAAAGAAAAGTTTAATCCATTTTTTGGGCTAATTTTGTTTGTATTTGGCTTGTGGGCCGAAGTTGGATACCTGAGCTCTAGAAAAAGTACAGACGGAGATTCTAAGCTTTGCGTAGACTATATCTGGTTTATGAGGCTATATCAGACACTATCCACAAGAATCACAGGTTTATGGAGTAGGGGGATATTACCATGGCATACTTAAGGATAGAAATGCTTGAAAATTGCTAAAAATAGAGGTGGAAAGCAACAAACTCCTCCCACATCTCCTCTCCTCCAAATGCTCCACCACAGTCTTCCAGGACTGTCTTGGAAGTAAAGGCTAGCATGAAAAGGATGGTCAATTATATGTTGGGATAGGGAGATGCTTCCTCCCAGCCTGAGAACTCCCATAAGCCATCTACCTACCCTCTGCTGGGAAAGGAAACCATTGACACTGTTGAGACCAGGAAGCCCTGGGCTGATCAGCAGCAATGGTGGCTGCCAAACGTGTCTGCATGGTGCTTTTTACATATGGACAAAGTAGGGCAGGGGAAAATGCGAGGACAAAGCATTGAACAGACTCTCCTTCCCTCCATTTAATCTCTCAATTTCACCATTTCAGTTAATAAAAAACAGAACTGTGCACTGCATGGAAACTCATGGACTTCCAAAATCTATGCAGACTTAGTTACGTCCATGACTCCTACTCAAGTTCCATCAGATTACATTAAGGGTGTTTTAATATGTGACAGTAAGTGGAGCAACTGATCGTCTCTAGGACTTCTTCTGTTATGTACGAATGTTGTTTATGATTGCAGCAGATAATTTGGAAGAGTTTTTGAAAATGTATCCCAAACAATGCAGGTTTTACATTCTCATTAAAAGTTTAGTCTTGCTGCCTGGGGGAAAAAAGGAAACAATAATTTTAAGAACACTTGGAAGGCCAGACCCATGGATCATATAACTGGAATGAAATGCTATGATTTCATAGGTATTGTTTCTACATACGTCTCTTTATTTCTTCTATTCTAAATGTTGTTATGTACGAAAGTAAATCCAAACAAGTTATTTTATTTACTGCCACACAACTTGGAGCGCCAACTTGTTTCAGTAGTGTTCCTTCCAACTCAAATGTGACTAATTCTAACCCACCGGGCTGTCCTAAGAGAAAACTGTAACTCAGTACATTTCCACCCAATGTTTCTGAAGGAACACATCATGATGCTTTTCAGTTTACTGCTGATCTGACTGCAGCCTATACAAAGGGGAGGGCGTTACCAGTCCTCCTGGGTTTTTGTAATTGTACATTTCATACATGACTTATTAAACTGGCAGAAGTAGTACAAATGATTATATATGTCCTTGGCCTTAGAATAAAGTTATACACTCCCCAAGTGATAAACAGCTGAAATATTACTCGTCCCAGAGGTTTATTGCTCAGCATGTTTCACACGTATCCCTGTGATTTTGCAGATGTTCAGACCAAATGGTCAGCTTCCTTGTGATAGGTCCCAAAAATTTCATCTGCACGAAACTTAATTTTATACCTTCACAGATTCTTTTTTGGAGCTTTTCTCTTATTCCTTCCATGGCACTAAAATTCTCAGCATAAAAAAGATGTTTG